>NW_027513744.1:94751-144523 GCF_048772815.1 Callospermophilus lateralis
CCAGTTTCTGCATGGGGTACTTGAAGAGGAAACAAACCATAGAGATAGAACTTAGAACTACTTTATTTTGTCAAGTTTCAAGGAGCTAGCACAAACCGTGTTTGATTTAGAGTTTCAAACACATCTATCTATATAGCAGAAAACAGAGTGAAACCTAAAAATTGAAAGTGTTACTGGAAACGAACGCTTGAACCTAGAAGAGTAAAAATTGGGCAGCCAAGTGGGATTAGTGAACTGATCATTACCACCAAGTATCATCAAGATTTGGTGAAAAAATGTTTGCTGAGATTTCAGCAAACTAGTAGTTTTTTGGAAGCTTGGCAACCCCTTTGAAACGAAAGTGTTTTTCGCCAGTCTCTGCATGGGGTACTTCAGGAGGAAACAAACCATAGAGATAGAACGTAGAACTACTTCATTTGGTCAAGTTTCAAGGAGCTAGCACAAACCTTGTTTGATTTAGAGTTTCAAACACATCTATCTATATAGCAGAAAACAGAGTGAAACCTAAAAATTCAAACTGTTACTGGAAACGAACGCTTGAACCTAGAAGAGTGAAAGTTGGGCAGCCAAGTGGGATTAGTGAACTGATCATTACCACCAAGTATCATCAAGATTTGGTGAAAAAAAGGTTGCTGAGATTTCAGCAAACTAGTAGTTTTTTGGAAGCTTGGCAACCCCTTTCAAACGAAAGTGTTCTTCGCCAGTCTCTGCATGGGGTACTTCAAGAGGAAACAAACCATAGAGATAGAACTCAGAACTACTTCATTTAGTCAAGTTTCACGGAGCTAGCACAAACCGTGTTTGATTTAGAGTTTCAAACACATCTATCTATATAGCAGAAAACAGAGTGAAACCTAAAAATTCAAACTGTTACTGGAAACGAACGCTTGAACCTAGAAGAGTGAAAGTTGGGCAGCCAAGTGGGATTAGTGAACTGATCATTACCACCAAGTATCATCAAGATTTGGTGAAAAAAAGTTTGCTGAGATTTCAGCAAACTAGTAGTTTTTTGGAAGCTTGGCAACCCCTTTAAAACGAAAGTGTTTTTCGCCAGTCTCTGCATGGGGTACTTCAGGAGGAAACAAACCATAGAGATAGAACTTAGAACTACTTCATTTTGTCAAGTTTCAAGGAGCTAGCACAAACCGTGTTTGATTTAGAGTTTCAAACACATCTATCTATATAGCAGAAAACAGAGTGAAACCTAAAAATTCAAAGTGTTACTGGAAACGAACGCTTGAACCTAGAAGAGTGAAAATTGGGCAGCCAAGTGGGCTTAGTGAACTGATCATTACCACCAAGTATCATCAAGATTTGGTGAAAAAATGGTTGCTGAGATTTCAGCAAACTAGTAGTTTTTTGGAAGCTTGGCAACCCCTTTCAAACGAAAGTGTTCTTTGCCAGTCTCTGCATGGGGTACTTCAAGAGGAAACAAACCATAGAGATAGAACTCAGAACTACTTCATTTTGTCAAGTTTCACGGAGCTAGCACAAACCGTGTTTGATTTAGAGTTTCAAACACATCTATCTATATAGTAGAAAACAGAGTGAAACCTAAAAATTCAAACTGTTACTGGAAACGAACGCTTGAACCTAGAAGAGTGAAAGTTGGGCAGCCAAGTGGGATTAGGGAACTGATCATTACCACCAAGTATCATCAAGATTTGGTGAAAAAATGTTTGCTGAGATTTCAGCAAACTAGTAGTTTTTTGGAGGCATGGCAACCCCTTTCAAACGAAAGTGTTTTTCGCCAGTTTCTGCATGGGGTACTTTAGAGGAAACAAACCATAGAGATAGAACTTAGAACTACTTCATTTTGTCAAGTTTCAAGGAGCTAGCACAAACCGTGTTTGATTTAGAGTTTCAAACACATCTATCTATATAGCAGAAAACAGAGTGAAACCTAAAAATTCAAACTGTTACTGGAAACGAACGCTTGAACCTAGAAGAGTGAAAGTTGGGCAGCCAAGTGGGATTAGGGAACTGATCATTACCACCAAGTATCATCAAGATTTGGTGAAAAAATGTTTGCTGAGATTTCAGCAAACTAGTAGTTTTTTGGAGGCATGGCAACCCCTTTCAAACGAAAGTGTTTTTCGCCAGTTTCTGCATGGGGTACTTTAGAGGAAACAAACCATAGAGATAGAACTTAGAACTACTTCATTTTGTCAAGTTTCAAGGAGCTAGCACAAACCGTGTTTGATTTAGAGTTTCAAACACATCTATCTATATAGCAGAAAACAGAGTGAAACCTAAAAATTCAAAGTGTTACTGGAAACGAACGCTTGAACCTAGAAGAGTGAAAATTGGGCAGCCAAGTGGGCTTAGTGAACTGATCATTACCACCAAGTATCATCAAGATTTGGTGAAAAAATGTTTGCTGAGATTTCAGCAAACTAGTAGTTTTTTGGAAGCTTGGCAACCCCTTTCAAACGAAAGTGTTCTTCGCCAGTCTCTGCATGGGGTACTTCAAGAGGAAACAAACCATAGAGATAGAACATAGAACTACTTCATTTTGTCAAGTTTCACGGAGCTAGCACAAACCGTGTTTGATTTAGAATTCCAAACACACCTATCTATGTTGGAGAAAACAGAGTGAAACCTAAAAATTCAAAGTGTTACTGGAAACGAACGCTTGAACCTAGAAGAGTAAAAATTGGGCAGCCAAGTGGGCTTAGTGAACTGATCATTACCACCAAACATCATCAAGTTTTGGTGAAAAAAATGGTTGCTGAGATTTCAGCAACTAGTAGTTTTTTGGAAGCTTGGCAAAACCTTTCAAACGAAAGTGTTTTTCGCCAGTCTCTGCATGGGGTACTTCAAGAGGAAACAAACCATAGAGATAGAACTTAGAACTACTTCATTTGGTCAAGTTTCAAGGAGCTAGCACAAACCGTGTTTGATTTAGAGATTCAAACACATCTATCTATATAACAGAAAACAGAGTGAAACCTAAAAATTTAAAGTGTTACTGGAAACAAACGCTTGAACCTAGAAGAGTGAAAGTTGGGCAGCCAAGTGGGATTAGTGAACTGATCATTACCACCAAGTATCATCAAGATTTGGTGAAAAAATGTTTGCTGAGATTTCAGCAAACTAGTAGTTTTTGGAAGCATGGCAACCCCTTTCAAACCAAAGTGTTTTTCGCCAGTTTCTGCATGGGGTACTTCAAGAGGAAACAAACCATAGAGATAGAACTTAGAACTACTTTATTTTGTCAAGTTTCAAGGAGCTAGCACAAACCGTGTTTGATTTAGAGTTTCAAACACATCTATCTATATAGCAGAAAACAGAGTGAAACCTAAAAATTGAAAGTGTTACTGGAAACGAACGCTTGAACCTAGAAGAGTAAAAATTGGGCAGCCAAGTGGGCTTAGTGAACTGATCATTACCACCAAGTATCATCAAGATTTGGTGAAAAAATGTTTGCTGAGATTTCAGCAAACTAGTAGTTTTTTGGAAGCTTGGCAACCCCTTTCAAACGAAAGTGTTCTTCGCCAGTCTCTGCATGGGGTACTTCAAGAGGAAACAAACCATAGAGATAGAACATAGAACTACTTCATTTTGTCAAGTTTCACGGAGCTAGCACAAACCGTGTTTGATTTAGAATTCCAAACACACCTATCTATGTTGGAGAAAACAGAGTGAAACCTAAAAATTCAAAGTGTTACTGGAAACGAACGCTTGAACCTAGAAGAGTAAAAATTGGGCAGCCAAGTGGGCTTAGTGAACTGATCATTACCACCAAACATCATCAAGTTTTGGTGAAAAAAATGGTTGCTGAGATTTCAGCAAACTAGTAGTTTTTTGGAAGCTTGGCAAAACCTTTCAAACGAAAGTGTTTTTCGCCAGTCTCTGCATGGGGTACTTCAAGAGGAAACAAACCATAGAGATAGAACTTAGAACTACTTCATTTGGTCAAGTTTCAAGGAGCTAGCACAAACCGTGTTTGATTTAGAGATTCAAACACATCTATCTATATAACAGAAAACAGAGTGAAACCTAAAAATTTAAAGTGTTACTGGAAACAAACGCTTGAACCTAGAAGAGTGAAAGTTGGGCAGCCAAGTGGGATTAGTGAACTGATCATTACCACCAAGTATCATCAAGATTTGGTGAAAAAATGTTTGCTGAGATTTCAGCAAACTAGTAGTTTTTGGAAGCATGGCAACCCCTTTCAAACCAAAGTGTTTTTCGCCAGTTTCTGCATGGGGTACTTCAAGAGGAAACAAACCATAGAGATAGAACTTAGAACTACTTTATTTTGTCAAGTTTCAAGGAGCTAGCACAAACCGTGTTTGATTTAGAGTTTCAAACACATCTATCTATATAGCAGAAAACAGAGTGAAACCTAAAAATTGAAAGTGTTACTGGAAACGAACGCTTGAACCTAGAAGAGTAAAAATTGGGCAGCCAAGTGGGCTTAGTGAACTGATCATTACCACCAAGTATCATCAAGATTTGGTGAAAAAATGTTTGCTGAGATTTCAGCAAACTAGTAGTTTTTTGGAAGCTTGGCAACCCCTTTTCAACGAAAGTGTTCTTCGCCAGTCTCTGCATGGGGTACTTCAAGAGGAAACAAACCATAGAGATAGAAATTAGAACTACTTCATTTTGTCAAGTTTCACGGAGCTAGCACAAACCGTGTTTGATTTAGAGTTTCAAACACATCTATCTATATAGCAGAAAACAGAGTGAAACCTAAAAATTCAAACTGTTACTGGAAACGAACGCTTGAACCTAGAAGAGTGAAAGTTGGGCAGCCAAGTGGGATTAGTGAACTGATCATTACCACCAAGTATCATCAAGATTTGGTGAAAAAATGTTTGCTGAGATTTCAGCAAACTAGTAGTTTTTTGGAAGCGTGGCAACCCCTTTCAAACGAAAGTGTTCTTCGACAGTCTCTGCATGGGGTACTTCAAGAGGAAACAAACCATAGAGATAGAACTTAGAACTACTTCATTTTGTCAAGTTTCACGGAGCTAGCACAAACCGTGTTTGATTTAGAGTTTCAAACACATCTATCTATATAGCAGAAAACAGAGTGAAACCTAAAAATTCAAATTGTTACTGGAAACGAACGCTTGAACCTAGAAGAGTGAAAGTTGGGCAGCAAAGTGGGATTAGTGAACTGATCATTACCACCAAGTATCATCAAGATTTGGTGAAAAAATGTTTGCTGAGATTTCAGCAAACTAGTAGTTTTTTGGAAGCATGGCAACCCCTTTCAAACGAAAGTGTTTTTCGCCAGTTTCTGCATGGGGTACTTCAAGAGGAAACAAACCATAGAGATAGAACTTAGAACTACTTCATTTGGTCAAGTTTCAAGGAGCTAGCACAAACCGTGTTTGATTTAGAGTTTCAAACACATCTATCTATATAGCAGAAAACAGAGTGAAACCTAAAAATTCAAACTGTTTCTGGAAACGAACGCTTGAACCTAGAAGAGTGAAAGTTGGGCAGCAAGTGGGATTAGTGAACTGATCATTACCACCAAGTATCATCAAGATTTGGTGAAAAAATGTTTGCTGAGATTTCAGCAAACTAGTAGTTTTTTGGAAGCTTGGCAACCCCTTTAAAACGAAAGTGTTTTTGCCAGTCTCTGCATGGGGTACTTCAAGAGGAAACAAACCATGGAGATAGAACTTAGAACTACTTCATTTGGTCAAGTTTCAAGGAGCTAGCACAAACCGTGTTTGATTTAGAGTTTCAAACACATCTATCTATATAGCAGAAAACAGAGTGAAACCTAAAAATTCAAAGTGTTACTGGAAACGAACGCTTGAACCTAGAAGAGTGAAAGTTGGGCAGCCAAGTGGGATTAGTGAACTGATCATTACCACCAAGTATCATCAAGATTTGGTGAAAAAAATGTTTGCTGAGATTTCAGCAAACTAGTAGTTTTTTGGAAGCTTGGCAACCCCTTTCAAACGAAAGTGTTCTTCGCCAGTCTCTGCATGGGGTACTTCAAGAGGAAACAAACCATAGAGATAGAACTTAGAACTACTTCATTTTGTCAAGTTTCACGGAGCTAGCACAAACCGTGTTTGATTTAGAGTTTCAAACACATCTATCTATATAGCAGAAAACAGAGTGAAACCTAAAAACTCAAACTGTTACTGGAAACGAACGCTTGAACCTAGAAGAGTGAAAGTTGGGCAGCCAAGTGGGATTAGTGAACTGATCATTACCACCAAGTATCATCAAGATTTGGTGAAAAAATGTTTGCTGAGATTTCAGCAAACTAGTAGTTTTTTGGAAGCTTGGCAACCCCTTTCAAACGAAAGTGTTCTTCGCCAGTCTCTGCATGGGGTACTTCAAGAGGAAACAAACCATAGAGATAGAACTTAGAACTACTTCATTTTGTCAAGTTTCACGGAGCTAGCACAAACCGTGTTTGATTTAGAGTTTCAAACACATCTAACTATATAGCAGAAAACAGAGTGAAACCTAAAAATTCAAACTGTTACTGGAAACGAACGCTTGAACCTAGAAGAGTGAAAGTTGGGCAGCCAAGTGGGATTAGTGAACTGATCATTACCACCAAGTATCATCAAGATTTGGTGAAAAAATGTTTGCTGAGATTTCAGCAAACTAGTAGTTTTTTGGAAGCTTGGCAACACCTTTCAAACGAAAGTGTTCTTCGCCAGTCTCTGCATGGGGTACTTCAAGAGGAAACAAACCATAGAGATAGAACTCAGAACTACTTCATTTTGTCAAGTTTCACGGAGCTAGCACAAACCGTGTTTGATTTAGAGTTTCAAACACATCTATCTATATAGCAGAAAACAGAGTGAAACCTAAAAATTCAAACTGTTACTGGAAACGAACGCTTGAACCTAGAAGAGTGAAAGTTGGGCAGCCAAGTGGAATTAGTGAACTGATCATTACCACCAAGTATCATCAAGATTTGGTGAAAAAATGTTTGCTGAGATTTCAGCAAACTAGTAGTTTTTTGGAAGCTTGGCAACCTTTTTAAAACGAAAGTGTTTTTGCCAGTCTCTGCATGGGGTACTTCAAGAGGAAACAAACCATAGAGATAGAACTTAGAACTACTTCATTTGGTCAAGTTTCAAGGAGCTAGCACAAACCGTGTTTGATTTAGAGTTTCAAACACATCTATCTATATAGCAGAAAACAGAGTGAAACCTAAAAATTCAAAGTGTTACTGGAAACGAACGCTTGAACCTAGAAGAGTGAAAATTGGGCAGCCAAGTGGGCTTAGTGAACTGATCATTACCACCAAGTATAATCAAGATTTGGTGAAAAAATGGTTGCTGAGATTTCAGCAAACTAGTAGTTTTTTGGAAGCTTGGCAACCCCTTTCAAACGAAAGTGTTCTTTGCCAGTCTCTGCATGGGGTACTTCAAGAGGAAACAAACCATAGAGATAGAACTTAGAACTACTTCATTTTGTCAAGTTTCACGGAGCTAGCACAAACCGTGTTTGATTTAGAGTTTCAAACACATCTATCTATATAGCAGAAAACAGAGTGAAACCTAAAAATTCAAACTGTTACTGGAAACGAACGCTTGAACCTAGAAGAGTGAAAGTTGGGCAGCCAAGTGGGATTAGTGAACTGATCATTACCACCAAGTATCATCAAGATTTGGTGAAAAAATGTTTGCTGAGATTTCAGCAAACTAGTAGTTTTTTGGAAGCTTGGCAACCCCTTTCAAACGAAAGTGTTCTTCGCCAGTCTCTGCATGGGGTACTTCAAGAGGAAACAAACCATAGAGATAGAACTTAGAACTACTTCATTTTGTCAAGTTTCACGGAGCTAGCACAAACCGTGTTTGATTTAGAGTTTCAAACACATCTATCTATATAGCAGAAAACAGAGTGAAACCTAAAAATTCAAACTGTTACTGGAAACGAACGCTTGAACCTAGATGATTGAAAGTTGGGCAGCCAAGTGGGATTAGTGAACTGATCATTACCACCAAGTATCATCAAGATTTGGTGAAAAAAATGTTTGCTGAGATTTCAGCAAACTAGTAGTTTTTTGGAAGCTTGGAAACCCCTTTAAAACGAAAGTGTTTTTCGCCAGTCTCTGCATGGGGTACTTCAAGAGGAAACAAACCATAGAGATAGAACTTAGAACTACTTCATTTGGTCAAGTTTCAAGGAGCTAGCACAAACCGTGTTTGATTTAGAGTTTCAAACACATCTATCTATATAGCAGAAAACCGAGTGAAACCTAAAAATTCAAAGTGTTACTGGAAACGAACGCTTGAACCTAGAAGAGTGAAAATTGGGCAGCCAAGTGGGCTTAGTGAACTGATCATTACCACCAAGTATCATGAAGATTTTGTGAAAAAATGTTTGCTGAGATTTCAGCAAACTAGTGGTTTTTTGGAAGCTTGGCAACCCCTTTCAAACGAAAGTGTTCTTTGCCAGTCTCTGCATGGGGTACTTCAAGAGGAAACAAACCATAGAGATAGAACTCAGAACTACTTCATTTTGTCAAGTTTCACGGAGCTAGCACAAACCGTGTTGATTTAGAGTTTCAAACACATCTATCTATATAATAGAAAACAGAGTGAAACCTAAAAATTCAAACTGTTACTATAAACGAACGCTTGAACCTAGAAGAGTGAAAGTTGGGCAGCCAAGTGGGATTAGTGAAATGATCATTACCACCAAGTATCATCAAGATTTGGTGAAAAAATGTTTGCTGAGATTTCAGCAAACTAGTAGTTTTTTGGAAGCTTGGCAACCCCTTTCAAACGAAAGTGTTCTTCGCCAGTCTCTGCATGGGGTACTTCAAGAGGAAACAAACCATAGAGATAGAACTTAGAACTACTTCATTTTGTCAAGTTTCACGGAGCTAGCACAAACCGTGTTTGATTTAGAATTCCAAACACAGCTATCTATGTTGGAGAAAACAGAGTGAAACCTAAAAATTCAAACAGTCACTGGAAACGAAAGCTTCAAACTAGAAGAATAAAATTTGGGCAGCCAAGTGGGATTAGTGAACTGATCATTACCACCAAGTATCATCAAGATTTGGTGAAAAAACGTTGCTGAGATTTCAGCAAACTAGTAGTTTTTTCGAAGCTTGGCAACCCCTTTAAAACGAAAGTGTTTTTCGCCAGTCTCTGCATGGGGTACTTCAAGAGGAAAAATACCATAGAGATAGAACTAACAACTACTTCATTTTGTCAAGTTTCAAGGAGCTAGCACAAACCGTGTTTGATTTAGAGTTTCAAAGACATCTATCTATATAGCAGAAAACAGATTGAAACCTAAAATTTCAAAGTGTTACTGGAAACGAACGCTTGAACCTAGAAGAGTAAAAATTGGGCAACCAAGTGGGCTTAGTGAACTGATCATTACCACCAAGTATCATCAAGTTTTGGTGAAAAAATGGTTGCTGAGATTTCAGCAAACTAGTAGTTTTTTGGAAGCTTGGCAACCCCTTTCAAACGAAAGTGTTCTTCGCCAGTCTCTGCATGGGGTACTTCAAGAGGAAACCAACCATAGAGATAGAACTTAGAACTACTTCATTTGGTCAAGTTTCAAGGAGCTAGCACAAACCGTGTTTGATTTAGAGTTTCAAACACATCTATCTATATAGCAGAAAACAGAGTAAAACCAAAAAATTCAAAGTGTTACTGGAAACGAACGCTTGGACCTAGAAGAGTGAAAATTGGGCAGCCAAGTGGGCTTAGTGAACTGATCATTACCACCAAGTATCATCAAGATTTGGTGAAAAAATGTTTGCTGAGATTTCAGCAAAAGAGAATTTTTTTGGAAGCTTGGCAACCCCTTTCAAATGAAAGTGTTCTTCGCCAGTCTCTGCATGGGGTACTTCAAGAGGAGACAAACCATAGAGATAGAACTTAGAACTACTTCATTTTTTCAAGTTTCACGGAGCTAGCACAAACCGTGTTTGATTTAGAGTTTCAAACACATCTATCTATATAGCAGAAAACAGAGTGAAACCTAAAAATTCAAACTGTTACTGGAAACGAACGCTTGAACCTAGAAGAGTGAAATTTGGGCAGCCAAGTGGGCTTAGTGAACTGATCATTACCACCAAGTATCATCAAGTTTTGGTGAAAAAATGGTTGCTGAGATTTCAGCAAACTAGTAGTTTTTTGGAAGCTTGGCAATCCCTTTCAAACGAAAGTGTTTTTCGCCATTCTCTGCATGGGGTACTTCAAGAGGAAACAAACCATAGAGATAGAACTTAGAACTACTTCATTTGGTCAAGTTTCAAGGAGCTAGCACAAACCGTGTTTGATTTAGAGTTTCAAACACATCTATCTATATAGCAGAAAACAGAGTGAAACCTAAAAATTCAAAGTGTTACTGGAAACGAACGCTTGAACCTAGAAGAGTGAAAGTTGGGCAGCCAAGTGGGATTAGTGAACTGATCATTACCACCAAGTATCATCAAGATTTGGTGAAAAAATGTTTGCTGAGATTTCAGCAAACTAGTAGTTTTTTGGAAGCATGGCAACCCCTTTCAAACGAAAGTGTTTTTCGCCAGTTTCTGCATGGGGTACTACAAGAGGAAACAAACCATAAAGATAGAACTTAGAACTACTTTATTTTGTCAAGTTTCAAGGAGCTAGCACAAACCGTGTTTGATTTAGAGTTTCAAACACATCTATCTATATAGCAGAAAACAGAGTGAAACCTAAAAATTCAAAGTGTTTCTGGAAACGAACGCTTGAACCTAGAAGAGTAAAAATTGGGCAGCCAAGTGGGCTTAGTGAACTGATGATTACCACCAAGTATCATCAAGATTTGGTGAAAAAATGTTTGCTGAGATTTCAGCAAACGAGTAGTTTTTTGGAAGCTTGGCAACCCCTTTCAAACGAAAGTGTTCTTCGTCAGTCTCTGCATGGGGTACTTTAAGAGGAAACAAACCATAGAGATAGAACTTAGAACTACTTCCTTTTGTCAAGTTTCACGGAGCTAGCACAAACCGTGTTTGATTTAGAGTTTCAAACACATCTATCTATATAGCAGAAAACAGAGTGAAACCTAAAAATTCAAACTGTTACTGGAAACGAACGCTTGAACCTAGAAGAGTGAAAGTTGGGCAGCCAAGTGGGATTAGTGAACTGATCATTACCACCAAGTATCATCAAGATTTGGTGAAAAAATGTTTGCTGAGATTTCAGCAAACTAGTAGTTTTTTGGAAGCATGGCAACCCCTTTCAAACGAAAGTGTTATTCGCCAGTTTCTGCATGGGGTACTTCAAGAGGAAACAAACCATAGAGATAGAACTTAGAACTACTTCATTTTGTCAAGTTTCAAGGAGCTAGCACAAACCGTGTTTGATTTAGAGTTTCAAACACATCTATCTCTATAGCAGAAAACAGAGTGAAACCCAAAAATTCAAAGTGTTACTGGAAACGAACGCTTGAACCTAGAAGAGTGAAAATTGGGCAGCCAAGTGGGCTTATTGAACTGATCATTACCACCAAGTATCATCAAGATTTGGTGAAAAAATGTTTGCTGAGATTTCAGCAAACGAGTAGTTTTTTGGAAGCTTGGCAACCCCTTTCAAACGAAAGTGTCCTCGCCAGTCTCTGCATGGGGTACTTCAAGAGGAAACAAACCATAGAGATAGAACTTAGAACTACTTCATTTTGTCAAGTTTCACGGAGCTAGCACAAACCGTGTTTGATTTAGAGTTTCAAACACATCTGTCTATATAGCAGAAAACAGAGTGAAACCTAAAAATTCAAACTGTTACTGGAAACGAACGCTTGAACCTAGAAGATTGACATTTGGGCAGCCAAGTGGGATTAGTGAACTGATCATTACCACCAAGTATCATCAAGATTTGGTGAAAAAATGTTTGCTGAGATTTCAGCAAACTAGTAGTTTTTTGGAAGCTTGGCAACCCCTTTAAAACGAAAGTGTTTTTCGCCAGTCTCTGCATGGGGTACTTCAAGAGGAAACAAACCATAGAGATAGAACTTAGATCTACTTCATTTGGTCAAGTTTCAAGGAGCTAGCGCAAACCGTGTTTGATTTAGAGTTTCAAACATATCTATCTATATAGCAGAAAACAGAGTGAAACATAAAAATTCAAAGTATTACTGGAAACGAACGCTTGAACCTAGAAGAGTGAAAATTGGGCAGCCAAGTGGGCTTAGTGAACTGATCATTACCACCAAGTATCATCAAGATTTGGTGAAAAAATTGTTGCTGAGATTTCAGCAAACTAGTAGTTTTTTGTAAGCTTGGCAACCCCTTTCAAACGAAAGTGTTCTTCGCCAGTCTCTGCAGGGGGTACTTCAAGAGGAAACAAACCATAGAGATAGAACTTAGAACTACTTCATTTGGTCAAGTTTCAAGGAGCTAGCACAAACCGTGTTTGATTTAGAGTTTCAAACACATCTATCTATATTGCAGAAAACAGAGTGAAACCTAAAAATTCAAAGTGTTACTGGAAACGAACGCTTGAACCTAGAAGAGTGAAAGTTGGGCAGCCAAGTGGGATTAGTGAACTGATCATTACCACCAAGTATCATCAAGATTTGGTGAAAAAATGTTTGCTGAGATTTCAGCAAACTAGTAGTTTTTTGGAAGCATGGCAACCCCTTTCAAACGAAAGTGTTTTTCGCCAGTTTCTGCATGGGGTACTTCAAGAGGAAACAAACCATAAAGATAGAACTTAGAACTACTTTATTTTGTCAAGTTTCAAGGAGCTAACACAAACCGTGTTTGATTTAGAGTTTCAAACACATCTATCTATATAGCAGAAAACAGAGTGAAACCTAAAAATTCAAACTGTTACTGGAAACGAACGCTTGAACCTAGAAGAGTGAAAGTTGGGCAGCCAAGTGGGCTTAGTGAACTGATCATTACCACCAAGTATCATCAAGTTTTGGTGAAAAAATGGTTGCTGAGATTTCAGCAAACTAGTAGTTTTTTGGGAGCTTAGCAACCCCTTTCAAACGAAAGTGTTTTTCGCCAGTCTCTGCATGGGGTACTTCAAGAGGAAACAAACCATAGAGATAGAACTTAGAACTACTTCATTTGGTCAAGTTTCAAGGACCTAGCACAAACCGTGTTTGATTTAGAGTTTCAAACACATCTATCTATATAGCAGAAAACAGAGTGAAACCTAAAAATTCAAAGTGTTACTGGAAACGAACGCTTGAACCTAGAAGAGTGAAAGTTGGGCAGCCAAGTGGGATTAGTGAACTGATCATTACCACCAAGTATCATCAAGATTTGGTGAAAAAATGTTTGCTGAGATTTCAGCAAACTAGTAGTTTTTTGGAAGCATGGCAACCCCTTTCAAACGAAAGTGTTTTTCGCCAGTTTCTGCATGGGGTACTTCAGGAGGAAACAAACCATAAAGATAGAACTTAGAACTACTTTATTTTGTCAAGTTTCAAGGAGCTAGCACAAACCGTGTTTGATTTAGAGTTTCAAACACATCTATCTATATAGCAGAAAACAGAGTGAAACCTAAAAATTCAAAGTGTTTCTGGAAACGAACGCTTGAACCTAGAAGAGTAAAAATTGGGCAGCCAAGTGCGCTTAGTTAACTGATGATTACCACCAAGTATCATCAAGATTTGTTGAAAAAATGTTTGCTGAGATTTCAGCAAACGAGTAGTTTTTTGGAAGCTTGGCAACCCCTTTCAAACGAAAGTGTTCTTCGCCAGTCTCTGCATGGGGTACTTTAAGAGGAAACAAACCATAGAGATAGAACTTAGAACTACTTCCTTTTGTCAAGTTTCACGGAGCTAGCACAAACCGGGTTTGATTTAGAGTTTCAAACACATCTATCTATATAGCAGAAAACAGAGTGAAACCTAAAAATTCAAACTGTTACTGGAAACGAACGCTTGAACCTAGAAGAGTGAAAGTTGGGCAGCCAAGTGGGATTAGTGAACTGATCATTACCACCAAGTATCATCAAGATTTGGTGAAAAAATGTTTGCTAAGATTTCAGCAAACTAGTAGTTTTTTGGAAGCATGGCAACCCCTTTCAAACGAAAGTGTTATTCGCCAGTTTCTGCATGGGGTACTTCAAGAGGAAACAAACCATAGAGATAGAACTTAGAACTACTTCATTTTGTCAAGTTTCAAGGAGCTAGCACAAACCGTGTTTGATTTAGAGTTTCAAACACATCTATCTATATAGCAGAAAACAGAGTGAAACCCAAAAATTCAAAGTGTTACTGGAAACGAACGCTTGAACCTAGAAGAGTGAAAATTGGGCAGCCAAGTGGGCTTAGTTAACTGATGATTACCACCAAGTATCATCAAGATTTGTTGAAAAAATGTTTGCTGAGATTTCAGCAAACGAGTAGTTTTTTGGAAGCTTGGCAACCCCTTTCAAACGAAAGTGTTCTTCGCCAGTCTCTGCATGGGGTACTTTAAGAGGAAACAAACCATAGAGATAGAACTTAGAACTACTTCCTTTTGTCAAGTTTCACGGAGCTAGCACAAACCGTGTTTGATTTAGAGTTTCAAACACATATATCTATATAGCAGAAAACAGAGTGAAACCTAAAAATTCAAAGTGTTACTGGAAACGAACGCTTGAACCTAGAAGAGTGAAAATTGGGCAGCCAAGTGGGCTTATTGAACTGATCATTACCACCAAGTATCATCAAGATTTGGTGAAAAAATGTTTGCTGAGATTTCAGCAAACGAGTAGTTTTTTGGAAGCTTGGCAACCCCTTTCAAACGAAAGTGTCCTCGCCAGTCTCTGCATGGGGTACTTCAAGAGGAAACAAACCATAGAGATAGAACTTAGAACTACTTCATTTTGTCAAGTTTCACGGAGCTAGCACAAACCGTGTTTGATTTAGAGTTTCAAACACATCTGTCTATATAGCAGAAAACAGAGTGAAACCTAAAAATTCAAACTGTTACTGGAAACGAACGCTTGAACCTAGAAGATTGAAAGTTGGGCAGCCAAGTGGGATTAGTGAACTGATCATTACCACCAAGTATCATCAAGATTTGGTGAAAAAATGTTTGCTGAGATTTCAGCAAACTAGTAGTTTTTTGGAAGCTTGGCAACCCCTTTAAAACGAAAGTGTTTTTCGCCAGTCTCTGCATGGGGTACTTCAAGAGGAAACAAACCATAGAGATAGAACTTAGATCTACTTCATTTGGTCAAGTTTCAAGGAGCTAGCGCAAACCGTGTTTGATTTAGAGTTTCAAACATATCTATCTATATAGCAGAAAACAGAGTGAAACATAAAAATTCAAAGTATTACTGGAAACGAACGCTTGAACCTAGAAGAGTGAAAATTGGGCAGCCAAGTGGGCTTAGTGAACTGATCATTACCACCAAGTATCATCAAGATTTGGTGAAAAAATTGTTGCTGAGATTTCAGCAAACTAGTAGTTTTTTGTAAGCTTGGCAACCCCTTTCAAACGAAAGTGTTCTTCGCCAGTCTCTGCAGGGGGTACTTCAAGAGGAAACAAACCATAGAGATAGAACTTAGAACTACTTCATTTGGTCAAGTTTCAAGGAGCTAGCACAAACCGTGTTTGATTTAGAGTTTCAAACACATCTATCTATATTGCAGAAAACAGAGTGAAACCTAAAAATTCAAAGTGTTACTGGAAACGAACGCTTGAACCTAGAAGAGTGAAAGTTGGGCAGCCAAGTGGGATTAGTGAACTGATCATTACCACCAAGTATCATCAAGATTTGGTGAAAAAATGTTTGCTGAGATTTCAGCAAACTAGTAGTTTTTTGGAAGCATGGCAACCCCTTTCAAACGAAAGTGTTTTTCGCCAGTTTCTGCATGGGGTACTTCAAGAGGAAACAAACCATAAAGATAGAACTTAGAACTACTTTATTTTGTCAAGTTTCAAGGAGCTAACACAAACCGTGTTTGATTTAGAGTTTCAAACACATCTATCTATATAGCAGAAAACAGAGTGAAACCTAAAAATTCAAACTGTTACTGGAAACGAACGCTTGAACCTAGAAGAGTGAAAGTTGGGCAGCCAAGTGGGCTTAGTGAACTGATCATTACCACCAAGTATCATCAAGTTTTGGTGAAAAAATGGTTGCTGAGATTTCAGCAAACTAGTAGTTTTTTGGGAGCTTAGCAACCCCTTTCAAACGAAAGTGTTTTTCGCCAGTCTCTGCATGGGGTACTTCAAGAGGAAACAAACCATAGAGATAGAACTTAGAACTACTTCATTTGGTCAAGTTTCAAGGACCTAGCACAAACCGTGTTTGATTTAGAGTTTCAAACACATCTATCTATATAGCAGAAAACAGAGTGAAACCTAAAAATTCAAAGTGTTACTGGAAACGAACGCTTGAACCTAGAAGAGTGAAAGTTGGGCAGCCAAGTGGGATTAGTGAACTGATCATTACCACCAAGTATCATCAAGATTTGGTGAAAAAATGTTTGCTGAGATTTCAGCAAACTAGTAGTTTTTTGGAAGCATGGCAACCCCTTTCAAACGAAAGTGTTTTTCGCCAGTTTCTGCATGGGGTACTTCAGGAGGAAACAAACCATAAAGATAGAACTTAGAACTACTTTATTTTGTCAAGTTTCAAGGAGCTAGCACAAACCGTGTTTGATTTAGAGTTTCAAACACATCTATCTATATAGCAGAAAACAGAGTGAAACCTAAAAATTCAAAGTGTTTCTGGAAACGAACGCTTGAACCTAGAAGAGTAAAAATTGGGCAGCCAAGTGCGCTTAGTTAACTGATGATTACCACCAAGTATCATCAAGATTTGTTGAAAAAATGTTTGCTGAGATTTCAGCAAACGAGTAGTTTTTTGGAAGCTTGGCAACCCCTTTCAAACGAAAGTGTTCTTCGCCAGTCTCTGCATGGGGTACTTTAAGAGGAAACAAACCATAGAGATAGAACTTAGAACTACTTCCTTTTGTCAAGTTTCACGGAGCTAGCACAAACCGTGTTTGATTTAGAGTTTCAAACACATCTATCTATATAGCAGAAAACAGAGTGAAACCTAAAAATTCAAACTGTTACTGGAAACGAACGCTTGAACCTAGAAGAGTGAAAGTTGGGCAGCCAAGTGGGATTAGTGAACTGATCATTACCACCAAGTATCATCAAGATTTGGTGAAAAAATGTTTGCTAAGATTTCAGCAAACTAGTAGTTTTTTGGAAGCATGGCAACCCCTTTCAAACGAAAGTGTTATTCGCCAGTTTCTGCATGGGGTACTTCAAGAGGAAACAAACCATAGAGATAGAACTTAGAACTACTTCATTTTGTCAAGTTTCAAGGAGCTAGCACAAACCGTGTTTGATTTAGAGTTTCAAACACATCTATCTATATAGGAGAAAACAGAGTGAAACCCAAAAATTCAAAGTGTTACTGGAAACGAACGCTTGAACCTAGAAGAGTGAAAATTGGGCAGCCAAGTGGGCTTAGTTAACTGATGATTACCACCAAGTATCATCAAGATTTGTTGAAAAAATGTTTGCTGAGATTTCAGCAAACGAGTAGTTTTTTGGAAGCTTGGC
Organism: Callospermophilus lateralis; assembly: GCF_048772815.1. Lineage (NCBI taxonomy): Eukaryota > Metazoa > Chordata > Mammalia > Rodentia > Sciuridae > Callospermophilus > Callospermophilus lateralis. Next base: position 112,216 of record NW_027513744.1, read on the forward strand.
AACCCCTTTCAAACGAAAGTGTTCTTCGCCAGTCTCTGCATGGGGTACTTTAAGAGGAAACAAACCATAGAGATAGAACTTAGAACTACTTCCTTTTGTCAAGTTTCACGGAGCTAGCACAAACCGTGTTTGATTTAGAGTTTCAAACACATATATCTATATAGCAGAAAACAGAGTGAAACCTAAAAATTCAAACTGTTACTGGAAACGAACGCTTGAATCTAGAAGAGTGAAAGTTGGGCAGCCAAGTGGGATTAGTGAACTGATCATTACCACCAAGTATCATCAAGATTTGGTGAAAAAATGTTTGCTAAGATTTCAGCAAACTAGTAGTTTTTTGGAAGCATGGCAACCCCTTTCAAACGAAAGTGTTATTCGCCAGTTTCTGCATGGGGTACTTCAAGAGGAAACAAACCATAGAGATAGAACTTAGAACTACTTCATTTTGTCAAGTTTCAAGGAGCTAGCACAAACCGTGTTTGATTTAGAGTTTCAAACACATCTATCTATATAGCAGAAAACAGAGTGAAACCCAAAAATTCAAAGTGTTACTGGAAACGAACGCTTGAACCTAGAAGAGTGAAAATTGGGCAGCCAAGTGGGCTTAGTGAACTGATCATTACCACCAAGTATCATCAAGATTTGGTGAAAAAATTGTTGCTGAGATTTCAGCAAACTAGTAGTTTTTTGTAAGCTTGGCAACCCCTTTCAAACGAAAGTGTTCTTCGCAAGTCTCTGCATGGGGTACTTCAAGAGGAAACAAACTATAGAGATAGAACTTAGAACTACTTCATTTGGTCAAGTTTCAAGGAGCTAGCACAAACCGTGTTTGATTTAGAGTTTCAAACACATCTATCTATATAGCAGAAAACAGAGTGAAACCTAAAAATTCAAAGTGTTACTGGAAACGAACGCTTGAACCTAGAAGAGTGAAATTTGGGCAGCCAAGTGGGATTGGTGAACTGATAATTACCACCAAGTATCATCAAGATTTGGTGAAAAAATGTTTGCTGAGATTTCAGCAAACTAGTAGTTTTTTGGAAGCATGGCAACCCCTTTCAAACGAAAGTGTTTTTCGCCAGTTTCTGCATGGGGTACTTCAAGAGGAAACAAACCATAGAGATAGAACTTAGAACTACTTCATTTTGTCAAGTTTCAAGGAGCTAGCACAAACCGTGTTTGATTTAGAGTTTCAAACACATCTATCTATATAGCAGAAAACAGAGTGAAACCTAAAAATTCAAAGTGTTACTGGAAACGAACGCTTGAACCTAGAAGAGTGAAAATTGGGCAGCCAAGTGGGCTTAGTGAACTGATCATTACCACCAAGTATCATCAAGATTTGGTGAAAAAATGTTTGCTGAGATTTCAGCAAACGAGTAGTTTTTTGGAAGCATGGCAACCCCTTTCAAACGAAAGTGTTTTTCGCCAGTTTCTGCATGGGGTACTTCAAGAGGAAACAAACCATAGAGATTGAACTTAGAACTACTTCATTTTGTCAGGTTTCAAGGAGCTAGCACAAACCGTGTTTGATTTAGAGTTTCAAACACATCTATCTATATAGCAGAAAACAGAGTGAAACCTAAAAATTCAAAGTGTTACTGGAAACGAACGCTTGAACCTAGAAGAGTGAAAATTGGGCAGCCAAGTGGGCTTAGTGAACTGATCATTACCACCAAGTATCATCAAGATTTGGTGAAAAAATGTTTGCTGAGATTCAACAAACGTGTAGTTTTTTGGAAGCTTGGCAACCCCTTTCAAACGAAAGTGTTCTTCGCCAGTCTCTGCATGGGGTACTTCAAGAGGAAACAAACCATAGAGATAGAACTTAGAACTACTTCATTTTGTCAAGTTTCAAGGAGCTAGCACAAACCGTGTTTGATTTAGAGTTTCAAACACATCTATCTATATAGCAGAAAACAGAGTGAAACCCAAAAATTCAAAGTATTACTGGAAACGACCGCTTGAACCTAGAAGAGTGCAAATTGGGCAGCCAAGTGGGCTTAGTGAACTGATCATTACCACCAAGTATCATCAAGATTTGGTTAAAAAATGTTTGCTGAGATTTCAGCAAACGAGTAGTTTTTTGGAAGCTTGGCAACCCCTTTCAAACGAAAGTGTTCTTCGCCAGTCTCTGCATGGGGTACTTCAAGAGGAAACAAACCATAGAGATAGAACTTAGAACTACTTCATTTGGTCAAGTTTCACGGAGCTAGCACAAACCGTGTTTGATTTAGAGTTTCAAACACATCTATCTATATAGCAGAAAACAGAGTGAAACCTAAAAATTCAAACTGTTACTGGAAACGAACGCTTGAACCTAGAAGAGTGAAAGTTGGGCCGCCAAGTGGGATTAGTGAACTGATGATTACCACCAAGTATCATGAAGATTTGGTGAAAAAATGTTTGCTGAGATTTCAGCAAACGAGTAGTTTTTTGGAAGCTTGGCAACCCCTTTCAAACGAAAGTGTTCTTCGCCAGTCTCTGCATGGGGTAGTTTAAGAGGAAACAAACCATAGAGATAGAACTTAGAACTACTTCCTTTTGTCAAGTTTCACGGAGCTAGCACAAACCGTGTTTGATTTAGAGTTTCAAACACATCTATCTATATAGCAGAAAACAGAGTGAAACCTAAAAATTCAAACTGTTACTGGAAACGAACGCTTGAACCTAGAAGATTGAAAGTTGGGCAGCCAAGTGGGCTTAGTGAACTGATCATTACCACCAAGTATCATCAAGATTTGGTGAAAAAATGTTTGCTGAGATTACAGCAAACGAGTAGTTTTTTGGAAGCTTGGCAACCCCTTTCAAACAAAAGTGTTCTTTGCCAGTCTCTGCATGGGGTACTTCAAGAGGAAACAAACCATAGAGATAGAACTTAGAACTACTTCATTTTGTCAAGTTTCACGGAGCAAGCACACACCGTGTTTGATTTAGAATTCCAAACACAGCTATCTATGTTGGAGAAAACAGAGTGAAACCTAAAAATTCAAACAGTCACTGGAAACGAAAGCTTCAACCTAGAAGAATAAAATTTGGGCAGCCAAGTGGGATTAGTGAACTGATCATTAACACCAAGTATCATCAAGATTTGGTGAAAAAATGTTTGCTGAGATTTCAGCAAACTAGTAGTTTTTTGGAAGCATGGCAACCCCTTTCAAACCAAAGTGTTTTTCGCCAGTTTCTGCATGGGGTACTTCAAGAGGAAACAAACCATAGAGATAGAACTTAGAACTACTTCATTTTGTCAAGTTTCAAGGAGCTAGCACAAACCGTGTTTGATTTAGAGTTTCAAACACATCTATCTATATAGCAGAAAACAGAGTGAAACCTAAAAATTCAAAGTGTTACTGGAAACGAACGCTTGAACCTAGAAGAGTGAAAATTGGGCAGCCAAGTGGGCTTAGTGAACTGATCATTACCACCAAGTATCATCAAGATTTGGTGAAAAAATGTTTGCTGAGATTCAGCAAACGAGTAGTTTTTTGGAAGCTTGGCTACCCCTTTCAAACGAAAGTGTTCTTCGCCAGTCTCTGCATGGGGTACTTCAAGAGGAAACAAACCATAGAGATAGAACTTAGAACTACTTCATTTTGTCAAGTTTCAAGGAGCTAGCACAAACCGTGTTTGATTTAGAGTTTCAAACACATCTATCTATATAGCAGAAAACAGAGTGAAACCCAAAAATTCAAAGTGTTACTGGAAACGAACGCTTGAACCTAGAAAAGTGAAAATTGGGCAGCCAAGTGGGCTTAGTGAACTGATCATTACCACCAAGTATCATCAAGATTTGGTGAAAAAATGTTTGCTGAGATTTCAGCAAACGAGTAGTTTTTTGGAAGCTTGGCAACCCCTTTCAAACGAAAGTGTTCTTCGGCAGTCTCTGCATGGGGTACTTCAAGAGGAAACAAACCATAGAGATAGAACTTAGAACTACTTCATTTTGTCAAGTTTCACGGAGCTAGCACAAACCGTGTTTGATTTAGAGTTTCAAACACATCTATCTATATAGCAGAAAACAGAGTGAAACCTAAAAATTCAAACTGTTACTGGAAACGAACGCTTGAACCTAGAAGATTGAAAGTTGGGCAGCCAAGTGAAATTAGTGAACTGATCATTACCACCAAGTATCATCAAGATTTGGTGAAAAAATGTTTGCTGAGATTTCAGCAAACTAGTAGTTTTTTGGAAGCTTGGCAACCCCTTTAAAACGAAAGTGTTTTTCGCCAGTCTCTGCATGGGGTACTTCAAGAGGAAACAAACCATAGAGATAGAACTTAGATCTACTTCATTTGGTCAAGTTTCAAGGAGCTAGCGCAAACCGTGTTTGATTTAGAGTTTCAAACATATCTATCTATATAGCAGAAAACAGAGTGAAACATAAAAATTCAAAGTGTTACTGGAAACGAACGCTTGAACCTAGAAGAGTGAAAATTGGGCAGCCAAGTGGGCTTAGTGAACTGATCATTACCACCAAGTATCATCAAGATTTGGTGAAAAAATTGTTGCTGAGATTTCAGCAAACTAGTAGTTTTTTGTAAGCTTGGCAACCCGTTTCAAACGAAAGTGTTCTTCGCCAGTCTCTGCATGGGGTACTTCAAGAGGAAACAAACCATAGAGATAGAACTTAGAACTACTTCATTTGGTCAAGATTCAAGGAGCTAGCACAAACCGTGTTTGATTTAGAGTTTCAAACACATCTATCTATATTGCAGAAAACAGAGTGAAACCTAAAAATTCAAAGTGTTACTGGAAACGAACGCTTGAACCTAGAAGAGTAAAAATTGGGCAGCCAAGTGGGCTTAGTGAACTGATGATTACCACCAAGTATCATCAAGATTTGGTGAAAAAATGTTTGCTGAGATTTCAGCAAACGAGTAGTTTTTTGGAAGCTTGGCAACCCCTTTCAAACGAAAGTGTTCTTCGCCAGTCTCTGCATGGGGTAGTTTAAGAGGAAACAAACCATAGAGATAGAACTTAGAACTACTTCCTTTTGTCAAGTTTCACGGAGCTAGCACAAACCGTGTTTGATTTAGAGTTTCAAACACATCTATCTATATAGCAGAAAACAGAGTGAAACCTAAAAATTCAAACTGTTACTGGAAACGAACGCTTGAACCTAGAAGAGTGAAAATTGGGCAGCCAAGTGGGCTTAGTGAACTGATCATTACCACCAAGTATCATCAAGATTTGGTGAAAAAATGTTTGCTGAGATTACAGCAAACGAGTAGTTTTTTGGAAGCTTGGCAACCCCTTTCAAACAAAAGTGTTCTTTGCCAGTCTCTGCATGGGGTACTTCAAGAGGAAACAAACCATAGAGATAGAACTTAGAACTACTTCATTTTGTCAAGTTTTCACGGAGCAAGCACACACCGTGTTTGATTTAGAATTCCAAACACAGCTATCTATGTTGGAGAAAACAGAGTGAAACCTAAAAATTCAAACAGTCACTGGAAACGAAAAGCTTCAACCTAGAAGAATAAAATTTGGGCAGCCAAGTGGGATTAGTGAACTGATCATTAACACCAAGTATCATCAAGATTTGGTGAAAAAATGTTTGCTGAGATTTCAGCAAACTAGTAGTTTTTTGGAAGCATGGCAACCCCTTTCAAACCAAAGGGTTTTTCGCCAGTTTCTGCATGGGGTACTTCAAGAGGAAACAAACCATAGAGATAGAACTTAGAACTACTTCATTTTGTCAAGTTTCAAGGAGCTAGCACAAACCGTGTTTGATTTAGAGTTTCAAACACATCTATCTATATAGCAGAAAACAGAGTGAAACCTAAAAATTCAAAGTGTTACTGGAAACGAACGCTTGAACCTAGAAGAGTGAAAATTGGGCAGCCAAGTGGGCTTAGTGAACTGATCATTACCACCAAGTATCATCAAGATTTGGTGAAAAAATGTTTGCTGAGATTCAGCAAACGAGTAGTTTTTTGGAAGCTTGGCAACCCCTTTCAAACGAAAGTGTTCTTCGCCAGTCTCTGCATGGGGTACTTCAAGAGGAAACAAACCATAGAGATAGAACTTAGAACTACTTCATTTTGTCAAGTTTCACGGAGCTAGCACAAACCGTGTTTGATTTAGAGTTTCAAACACATCTATCTATATAGCAGAAAAACAGAGTGAAACCCAAAAATTCAAAGTGTTACTGGAAACGAACGCTTGAACCTAGAAAAGTGAAAATTGGGCAGCCAAGTGGGCTTAGTGAACTGATCATTACCACCAAGTATCATCAAGATTTGGTGAAAAATGTTTGCTGAGATTTCAGCAAACGAGTAGTTTTTGGAAGCTTGGCAACCCCTTTCAAACGAAAGTGTTCTTCGGCAGTCTCTGCATGGGGTACTTCAAGAGGAAACAAACCATAGAGATAGAACTTAGAACTACTTCATTTTGTCAAGTTTCACGGAGCTAGCACAAACCGTGTTTGATTTAGAGTTTCAAACACATCTATCTATATAGCAGAAAACAGAGTGAAACCTAAAAATTCAAAGTGTTACTGGAAACGAACGCTTGAACCTAGAAGATTGAAAGTTGGGCAGCCAAGTGAAATTAGTGGAACTGATCATTACCACCAAGTATCATCAAGATTTGGTGAAAAATGTTTGCTGAGATTTCAGCAAACTAGTAGTTTTTTGGAAGCTTGGCAACCCCTTTAAAACGAAAGTGTTTTTCGCCAGTCTCTGCATGGGGTACTTCAAGAGGAAACAAACCATAGAGATAGAACTTAGATCTACTTCATTTGGTCAAGTTTCAAGGAGCTAGCGCAAACCGTGTTTGATTTAGAGTTTCAAACATATCTATCTATATAGCAGAAAACAGAGTGAAACATAAAAATTCAAAGTGTTACTGGAAACGAACGCTTGAACCTAGAAGAGTGAAAATTGGGCAGCCAAGTGGGCTTAGTGAACTGATCATTACCACCAAGTATCATCAAGATTTGGTGAAAAAATTGTTGCTGAGATTTCAGCAAACTAGTAGTTTTTTGTAAGCTTGGCAACCCCTTTCAAACGAAAGTGTTCTTCGCCAGTCTCTGCATGGGGTACTTCAAGAGGAAACAAACCATAGAGATAGAACTTAGAACTACTTCATTTGGTCAGGTTTTCAAGGAGCTAGCACAAACCGTGTTTGATTTAGAGTTTCAAACACATCTATCTATATTGCAGAAAACAGAGTGAAACCTAAAAATCAAAGTGTTACTGGAAACGAACGCTTGAACCTAGAAGAGTGAAAGTTGGGCAGCCAAGTGGGATTAGTGAACTGATCATTACCACCAAGTATCATTCAAGATTTGGTGAAAAAAATGTTTGCTGAGATTTCAGCAAACTAGTAGTTTTTGGAAGCATGGCAACCCCTTTCAAACGAAAGTGTTTTTCGCCAGTTTCTGCATGAGGTACTTCAAGAGGAAACAAACCATAGAGATAGAACTTAGAACTACTTCATTTTGTCAAGTTTCAAGGAGCTAGCACAAACCGTGTTTGATTTAGAGTTTCAAACACATCTATCTATATAGCAGAAAAACAGAGTGAAACCTAAAAATTCAAAGTGTTACTGGAAACGAACGATTGAACCTAGAAGAGTGAAAGTTGTGCAGCCAAGTGGCCTTAGTGAACTGATCATTACCACCAAGTATCATCAAGATTTGGTGAAAAAATGTTTGCTGAGATTTCAGCAAACTAGTAGTTTTTGGAAGCATGGCAACCCCTTTCAAACGAAAGTGTTTTTCGCCAGTTTCTGCATGGTGTACTTCAAGAGGAAACAAACCATAGAGATAGAACTTAGAACTACTTCATTTGGTCAAGTTTCAAGGAGCTAGCACAAACCGTGTTTGATTTAGAGTTTCAAAACACATCTATCTATATAGCAGAAACAGAGTGAAACCTAAAAATTCAAAGTGTTACTGGAAACGAACGCTTGAACCTAGAAGAGTGAAATTGGGCAGCCAAGTGGGATTAGTGAACTGATCATTACCACCAAGTATCATCAAGATTTGGTGAAAAAATGTTTCCTGAGATTTCAGCAAACGAGTAGTTTTTTGGAAGCTTGGCAACCCCTTTCAAACGAAAGTGTTCTTCGCCAGTCTCTGCATGGGGTACTTCAAGAGGAAACAAACCACAGAGATAGAACTTAGAACTACTTCATTTTGTCAAGTTTCAAGGAGCTAGCACAAACCGTGTTTGATTTAGAATTTCAAACACATCTATCTATATAGCAGAAAACAGAGTGAAACCCAAAAATTCAAAGTGTTACTGGAAACGAACGCTTGAACCTAGAAGAGTGAAAATTGGCAGCCAAGTGGGCTTAGTGAACTGATCATTACCACCAAGTATCATCAAGATTTGGTGAAAAAATGTTTGCTGAGATTTCAGCAAACGAGTAGTTTTTTGTAAGCTTGGCAACCCCTTTCAAACGAAAGTGTTCTTCGCCAGTCTCTGCATGGGGTACTTCAAGAGGAAACAAACCATAGAGATAGAACTTAGAACTACTTCATTTGGTCAAGTTTCAAGGAGCTAGCACAAACCGTGTTTGATTTAGAGTTTCAAAAACATCTATCTATATTGCAGAAAACAGAGTGAAACCTAAAAATTCAAAGTGTTACTGGAAACGAACGCTTGAACCTAGAAGAGTGAAAGTTGGGCAGTTAAGTGAGATTAGTGAACTGATCATTACCACCAAGTATCATCAAGATTTGGTGAAAAAATGTTTGCTGAGATTTCAGCAAACTAGTAGTTTTTTGGTAGCTTGGCAACCCCTTTCAAACGAAAGTGTTCTTCGCCAGTCTCTGCATGGGGTACTTCAAGAAGAAACAAACCATAGAGATAGAACTTAGAACTACTTCATTTTGTCATGTTTCAAGGAGCTAGCACAAACCGTGTTTGATTTAGAGTTTCAAACACATCTATCTATATAGCAGAAAACAGAGTGAAACCTAAAAATTCAAAGTGTTACTGGAAACGAACGCTTGAACCAAGAAGAGTGAAAATTGGGCAGCCAAGTGGGCTTAGTGAACTGATCATTACCACCAAGTATCATCAAGATTTGGTGAAAAAATGTTTGCTGAGATTTCAGCAAACGAGTAGTTTTTTGGAAGCTTGGCAACCCCTTTCAACGAAAGTGTTCTTCGCCAGTCTCTGCATGGGGTACTTCAAGAGGAAACAAACCATAGAGATAGAACTTAGAACTACTTCATTTTGTCAAGTTTCACGGAGCTAGCACAAACCGTGTTTGATTTAGAATTCCAAACACAGCTATCTATGTTGGAGAAAACAGAGTGAAACCTAAAAATTCAAACAGTCACTGGAAAACGAAAGCTTCAACCTAGAAGAATAAAATTTGGGCAGCCAAGTGGGATTAGTGAACTGATCATTACCACCAAGTATCATCAAGATTTGGTGAAAAAATGTTTGCTGAGATTTCAGCAAACTAGTAGTTTTTTGGTAGCTTGGCAACCCCTTTCAAACGAAAGTGTTCTTCGCCAGTCTCTGCATGGGGTACTTCAAGAGGAAACAAACCATAGAGATAGAACTTAGAACTACTTCATTTTGTCAAGTTTCAAGGAGCTAGCACAAACCGTGTTTGATTTAGAGTTTCAAACACATCTATCTATATAGCAGAAAAACAGAGTGAAACCTAAAAATTCAAAGTGTTACTGGAAACGAACGCTTGAACCTAGAAGAGTGAAAATTGGGCAGCCAAGTGGGCTTAGTGAACTGATCATTACCACCAAGTATCATCAAGATTTGGTGAAAAATGTTTGCTGAGATTTCAGCAAACGAGTAGTTTTTTGGAAACTTGGCAACCCCTTTCAACGAAAGTGTTTCTTCGCCAGTCTCTGCATGGGGTACTTCAAGAGGAAACAAACCATAGATATAGAACTTAGAACTACTTCATTTTGTCAAGTTTCACGGAGCTAGCACAAACCGTGTTTGATTTAGAATTCCAAACACAGCTATCTATGTTGGAGAAAACAGAGTGAAACCTAAAAATTCAAACAGTCACTGGAAACGAAAGCTTCAACCTAGAAGAATAAAATTTGGGCAGCCAAGTGGGATTAGTGAACTGATCATTACCACCAAGTATCATCAAGATTTGGTGAAAAACTGTTTGCTGAGATTTCAGCAAACTAGTAGTTTTTTGGAAGCATGGCAACCCCTTTCAAACGAAAGTGTTTTTCGCCAGTTTCTGCATGGGGTACTTCAAGAGGAAAAAACCATTGAGATAGAACTTAGAACTACTTCATTTTGTCAAGTTTCAAGGAGCTAGCACAAACCGTGTTTGATTTAGAGTTTCAAACACATCTATCTATATAGCAGAAAACAGAGTGAAACCTAAAAATTCAAAGTGTTACTGGAAACGAACGCTTAAACCTAGAAGAGTGAAAATTGGGCAGCCAAGTGGGCTTAGTGAACTGATCATTACCACCAAGTATCATCAAGATTTGGTGAAAAAATGTTTGCTGAGATTTCAGCAAACGAGTAGTTTTTTGGAAGCTTGGCAACCCCTTTCAAACGAAAGTGTTCTTCGCCAGTCTCTGCATGGGGTACTTCAAGAGGAAACAAACCATAGAGATAGAACTTAGAACTACTTCATTTTGTCAAGTTTCAAGGAGCTAGCACAAACCGTGTTTGATTTAGAGTTTCAAACACATCTATCTATATAGCAGAAAACAGAGTGAAAACCAAAAATTCAAAGTGTTACTGGAAACGAACGCTTGAACCTAGAAGAGTGAAAATTGGGCAGCCAAGTGGGCTTAGTGAACTGATCATTACCACCAAGTATCATCAGGATTTGGTGAAAAAATGTTTGCTGAAATTTCAGCAAACGAGTAGTTTTTTGGAAGCTTGGCAACCCCTTTCAAACGAAAGTGTTCTTCGCCAGTCTCTGCATGGGGTACTTCAAGAGGAAACAAACCATAGAGATAGAACTTAGAAATACTTCATTTTGTCAAGTTTCACGGAGTTAGCACAAACCGTGTTTGATTTAGAGTTTCAAACACATCTATCTATATAGCAGAAAACAAAGTGAAACCTAAAAATTCAAACTGTTACTGGAAACGAACGCTTGAACCTAGAAGAGTGAAAGTTGGGCAGCCAAGTGGGATTAGTGAACTGATCATTACCACCAAGTATCATCAAGATTTGGTGAAAAAATGTTTGCTGAGATTTCAGCAAACTAGTAGTTTTTTGGAAGCATGGCAACCCCTTTCAAACGAAAGTGTTATTCGCCAGTTTCTGCATGGGGTACTTCAAGAGGAAACAAACCATAGAGATAGAACTTAGAACTACTTCATTTTGTCAAGTTTCAAGGAGCTAGCACAAACCGTGTTTGATTTAGAGTTTCAAACACATCTATCTATATAGCAGAAAACAGAGTGAAACCCAAAAATTCAAAGTGTTACTGGAAACGAACGCTTGAACCTAGAAGAGTGAAAATAGGGCAGCCAAGTGGGCTTAGTGAACTGATCATTACCACCAAGTATCATCAAGATTTGGTGAAAAAATGTTTGCTGAGATTTCAGCAAACGAGTAGTTTTTTGGAAGCTTGGCAACCCCTTTCAAACGAATGTGTTCTTCGCCAGTCTCTGCATCGGGTACTTCAAGAGGAAACAAACCATAGAGATAGAACTTAGAACTACTTCATTTTGTCAAGTTTCACGGAGCTAGCACAAACCGTGTTTGATTTAGAGTTTCAAACACATCTATCTATATAGCAGAAAACAGAGTGAAACCTAAAAATTCAAAGTGTTACTGCAAACGAACGCTTGAACCTAGAAGAGTGAAAATTGGGCAGCCAAGTGGGCTTAGTGAACTGATCATTACCACCAAGTATCATCAAGATTTGGTGAAAAAATGTTTGCTGAGATTCAGCAAACGAGTAGTTTTTTGGAAGCTTGGCAACCCCTTTCAAACGAAAGTGTTCTTCGCCAGTCTCTGCATGGGGTACTTCAAGAGGAAACAAACCATAGAGATAGAACTTAGAACTACTTCATTTTGTCAAGTTTCACGGAGCTAGCACAAACCGTGTTTGATTTAGAGTTTCAAACACATCTATCTATATAGCAGAAAACAGAGTGAAACATAAAAATTCAAAGTGTTACTGGAAACGAACGCTTGAACCTAGAAGAGTGAAAATTGGGCAGCCAAGTGGGATTAGTGAACTGATCATTACCACCAAGTATCATCAAGATTTGGTGAAAAAATTGTTGCTGAGATTTCAGCAAACTAGTAGTTTTTTGTAAGCTTGGCAACCCCTTTCAAACGAAAGTGTTCTTCGCCAGTCTCTGCATGGGGTACTTCAAGAGGAAACAAACCATAGAGATAGAACTTAGAACTACTTCATTTGGTCAGGTTTCAAGGAGCTAGCACAAACCGTGTTTGATTTAGAGTTTCAAACACATCTATCTATATAGCAGAAAACAGAGTGAAACCTAAAAATTCAAAGTGTAACTGGAAACGAACGCTTGAACCTAGAAGAGTGAAAATTGGGCAGCCAAGTGGGCTTAGTGAACTGATCATTACCACCAAGTATCATCAAGATTTGGTGAAAAAATGTTTGCTGAGATTCAACAAACGAGTAGTTTTTTGGAAGCTTGGCAACCCCTTTCAAACGAAAGTGTTCTTCGCCAGTCTCTGCATGGGGTACTTCAAGAGGAAACAAACCATAGAGATAGAACTTAGAACTACTTCATTTTGTCAAGTTTCAAGGAGCTAGCACAAACCGTGTTTGATTTAGAGTTTCAAACACATCTATCTATATAGCAGAAAACAGAGTGAAACCCAAAAATTCAAAGTATTACTGGAAACGACCGCTTGAACCTAGAAGAGTGCAAATTGGGCAGCCAAGTGGGCTTAGTGAACTGATCATTACCACCAAGTATCATCAAGATTTGGTTAAAAAATGTTTGCTGAGATTTCAGCAAACGAGTAGTTTTTTGGAAGCTTGGCAACCCTTTCAAACGAAAGTGTTCTTCGCCAGTCTCTGCATGGGGTACTTCAAGAGGAAACAAACCATAGAGATAGAACTTAGAACTACTTCCTTTTGTCAAGTTTCACGGAGCTAGCACAAACCGTGTTTGATTTAGAGTTTCAAACACATCTATCTATATAGCAGAAAACAGAGTGAAACCCAAAAATTCAAAGTGTTACTGGAAACGAACGCTTGAACCTAGAAGAGTGAAAATTGGGCAGCCAAGTGGGCTTAGTGAACTGATCATTACCACCAAGTATCATCAAGATTTGGTGAAAAAATTGTTGCTGAGATTTCAGCAAACTAGTAGTTTTTTGTAAGCTTGGCAACCCCTTTCAAACGAAAGTGTTCTTCGCCAGTCTCTGCATGGGGTACTTCAAGAGGAAACAAACCATAGAGATAGAACTTAGAACTACTTCATTTGGTCAAGATTCAAGGAGCTAGCACAAACCGTGTTTGATTTAGAGTTTCAAACACATCTATCTATATTGCAGAAAACAGAGTGAAACCTAAAAATTCAAAGTGTTACTGGAAACGAACGCTTGAACCTAGAAGAGTAAAAATTGGGCAGCCAAGTGGGCTTAGTGAACTGATGATTACCACCAAGTATCATCAAGATTTGGTGAAAAAATGTTTGCTGAGATTTCAGCAAACGAGTAGTTTTTTGGAAGCTTGGCAACCCCTTTCAAACGAAAGTGTTCTTCGCCAGTCTCTGCATGGGTAGTTTAAGAGGAAACAAACCATAGAGATAGAACTTAGAACTACTTCCTTTTGTCAAGTTTCACGGAGCTAGCACAAACCGTGTTTGATTTAGAGTTTCAAACACATCTATCTATATAGCAGAAAACAGAGTGAAACCTAAAAATTCAAACTGTTACTGGAAACGAACGCTTGAACCTAGAAGAGTGAAAATTGGGCAGCCAAGTGGGCTTAGTGAACTGATCATTACCACCAAGTATCATCAAGATTTGGTGAAAAAATGTTTGCTGAGATTACAGCAAACGAGTAGTTTTTTGGAAGCTTGGCAACCCCTTTCAAACAAAAGTGTTCTTTGCCAGTCTCTGCATGGGGTACTTCAAGAGGAAACAAACCATAGAGATAGAACTTAGAACTACTTCATTTTGTCAAGTTTCACGGAGCAAGCACACACCGTGTTTGATTTAGAATTCCAAACACAGCTATCTATGTTGGAGAAAACAGAGTGAAACCTAAAAATTCAAACAGTCACTGGAAACGAAAGCTTCAACCTAGAAGAATAAAATTTGGGCAGCCAAGTGGGATTAGTGAACTGATCATTAACACCAAGTATCATCAAGATTTGGTGAAAAAATGTTTGCTGAGATTTCAGCAAACTAGTAGTTTTTTGGAAGCATGGCAACCCCTTTCAAACCAAAGTGTTTTTCGCCAGTTTCTGCATGGGGTACTTCAAGAGGAAACAAACCATAGAGATAGAACTTAGAACTACTTCATTTTGTCAAGTTTCAAGGAGCTAGCACAAACCGTGTTTGATTTAGAGTTTCAAACACATCTATCTATATAGCAGAAAACAGAGTGAAACCTAAAAATTCAAAGTGTTACTGGAAACGAACGCTTGAACCTAGAAGAGTGAAAATTGGGCAGCCAAGTGGGCTTAGTGAACTGATCATTACCACCAAGTATCATCAAGATTTGGTGAAAAAATGTTTGCTGAGATTCAGCAAACGAGTAGTTTTTTGGAAGCTTGGCAACCCCTTTCAAACGAAAGTGTTCTTCGCCAGTCTCTGCATGGGGTACTTCAAGAGGAAACAAACCATAGAGATAGAACTTAGAACTACTTCATTTTGTCAAGTTTCAAGGAGCTAGCACAAACCGTGTTTGATTTAGAGTTTCAAACACATCTATCTATATAGCAGAAAACAGAGTGAAACCCAAAAATTCAAAGTGTTACTGGAAACGAACGCTTGAACCTAGAAAAGTGAAAATTGGGCAGCCAAGTGGGCTTAGTGAACTGATCATTACCACCAAGTATCATCAAGATTTGGTGAAAAAATGTTTGCTGAGATTTCAGCAAACGAGTAGTTTTTTGGAAGCTTGGCAACCCCTTTCAAACGAAAGTGTTCTTCGGCAGTCTCTGCATGGGGTACTTCAAGAGGAAACAAACCATAGAGATAGAACTTAGAACTACTTCATTTTGTCAAGTTTCACGGAGCTAGCACAAACCGTGTTTGATTTAGAGTTTCAAACACATCTATCTATATAGCAGAAAACAGAGTGAAACCTAAAAATTCAAACTGTTACTGGAAACGAACGCTTGAACCTAGAAGATTGAAAGTTGGGCAGCCAAGTGAAATTAGTGAACTGATCATTACCACCAAGTATCATCAAGATTTGGTGAAAAAATGTTTGCTGAGATTTCAGCAAACTAGTAGTTTTTTGGAAGCTTGGCAACCCCTTTAAAACGAAAGTGTTTTTCGCCAGTCTCTGCATGGGGTACTTCAAGAGGAAACAAACCATAGAGATAGAACTTAGATCTACTTCATTTGGTCAAGTTTCAAGGAGCTAGCGCAAACCGTGTTTGATTTAGAGTTTCAAACATATCTATCTATATAGCAGAAAACAGAGTGAAACATAAAAATTCAAAGTGTTACTGGAAACGAACGCTTGAACCTAGAAGAGTGAAAATTGGGCAGCCAAGTGGGCTTAGTGAACTGATCATTACCACCAAGTATCATCAAGATTTGGTGAAAAAATTGTTGCTGAGATTTCAGCAAACTAGTAGTTTTTTGTAAGCTTGGCAACCCCTTTCAAACGAAAGTGTTCTTCGCCAGTCTCTGCATGGGGTACTTCAAGAGGAAACAAACCATAGAGATAGAACTTAGAACTACTTCATTTGGTCAGGTTTCAAGGAGCTAGCACAAACCGTGTTTGATTTAGAGTTTCAAACACATCTATCTATATTGCAGAAAACAGAGTGAAACCTAAAAATTCAAAGTGTTACTGGAAACGAACGCTTGAACCTAGAAGAGTGAAAGTTGGGCAGCCAAGTGGGATTAGTGAACTGATCATTACCACCAAGTATCATCAAGATTTGGTGAAAAAAATGTTTGCTGAGATTTCAGCAAACTAGTAGTTTTTTGGAAGCATGGCAACCCCTTTCAAACGAAAGTGTTTTTCGCCAGTTTCTGCATGAGGTACTTCAAGAGGAAACAAACCATAGAGATAGAACTTAGAACTACTTCATTTTGTCAAGTTTCAAGGAGCTAGCACAAACCGTGTTTGATTTAGAGTTTCAAACACATCTATCTATATAGCAGAAAACAGAGTGAAACCTAAAAATTCAAAGTGTTACTGGAAACGAACGCTTGAACCTAGAAGAGTGAAAGTTGTGCAGCCAAGTGGCCTTAGTGAACTGATCATTACCACCAAGTATCATCAAGATTTGGTGAAAAAATGTTTGCTGAGATTTCAGCAAACTAGTAGTTTTTTGGAAGCATGGCAACCCCTTTCAAACGAAAGTGTTTTTCGCCAGTTTCTGCATGGGGTACTTCAAGAGGAAACAAACCATAGAGATAGAACTTAGAACTACTTCATTTGGTCAAGTTTCAAGGAGCTAGCACAAACCGTGTTTGATTTAGAGTTTCAAACACATCTATCTATATAGCAGAAAACAGAGTGAAACCTAAAAATTCAAAGTGTTACTGGAAACGAACGCTTGAACCTAGAAGAGTGAAAATTGGGCAGCCAAGTGGGCTTAGTGAACTGATCATTACCACCAAGTATCATCAAGATTTGGTGAAAAAATGTTTCCTGAGATTTCAGCAAACGAGTAGTTTTTTGGAAGCTTGGCAACCCCTTTCAAACGAAAGTGTTCTTCGCCAGTCTCTGCATGGGGTACTTCAAGAGGAAACAAACCACAGAGATAGAACTTAGAACTACTTCATTTTGTCAAGTTTCAAGGAGCTAGCACAAACCGTGTTTGATTTAGAATTTCAAACACATCTATCTATATAGCAGAAAACAGAGTGAAACCCAAAAATTCAAAGTGTTACTGGAAACGAACGCTTGAACCTAGAAGAGTGAAAATTGGGCAGCCAAGTGGGCTTAGTGAACTGATCATTACCACCAAGTATCATCAAGATTTGGTGAAAAAATGTTTGCTGAGATTTCAGCAAACGAGTAGTTTTTTGTAAGCTTGGCAACCCCTTTCAAACGAAAGTGTTCTTCGCCAGTCTCTGCATGGGGTACTTCAAGAGGAAACAAACCATAGAGATAGAACTTAGAACTACTTCATTTGGTCAAGTTTCAAGGAGCTAGCACAAACCGTGTTTGATTTAGAGTTTCAAACACATCTATCTATATTGCAGAAAACAGAGTGAAACCTAAAAATTCAAAGTGTTACTGGAAACGAACGCTTGAACCTAGAAGAGTGAAAGTTGGGCAGTTAAGTGAGATTAGTGAACTGATCATTACCACCAAGTATCATCAAGATTTGGTGAAAAAATGTTTGCTGAGATTTCAGCAAACTAGTAGTTTTTTGGTAGCTTGGCAACCCCTTTCAAACGAAAGTGTTCTTCGCCAGTCTCTGCATGGGGTACTTCAAGAAGAAACAAACCATAGAGATAGAACTTAGAACTACTTCATTTTGTCATGTTTCAAGGAGCTAGCACAAACCGTGTTTGATTTAGAGTTTCAAACACATCTATCTATATAGCAGAAAACAGAGTGAAACCTAAAAATTCAAAGTGTTACTGGAAACGAACGCTTGAACCAAGAAGAGTGAAAATTGGGCAGCCAAGTGGGCTTATTGAACTGATCATTACCACCAAGTATCATCAAGATTTGGTGAAAAAATGTTTGCTGAGATTTCAGCAAACGAGTAGTTTTTTGGAAGCTTGGCAACCCCTTTCAAACGAAAGTGTTCTTCGCCAGTCTCTGCATGGGGTACTTCAAGAGGAAACAAACCATAGAGATAGAACTTAGAACTACTTCATTTTGTCAAGTTTCACGGAGCTAGCACAAACCGTGTTTGATTTAGAATTCCAAACACAGCTATCTATGTTGGAGAAAACAGAGTGAAACCTAAAAATTCAAACAGTCACTGGAAACGAAAGCTTCAACCTAGAAGAATAAAATTTGGGCAGCCAAGTGGGATTAGTGAACTGATCATTACCACCAAGTATCATCAAGATTTGGTGAAAAAATGTTTGCTGAGATTTCAGCAAACTAGTAGTTTTTTGGTAGCTTGGCAACCCCTTTCAAACGAAAGTGTTCTTCGCCAGTCTCTGCATGGGGTACTTCAAGAAGAAACAAACCATAGAGATAGAACTTAGAACTACTTCATTTTGTCATGTTTCAAGGAGCTAGCACAAACCGTGTTTGATTTAGAGTTTCAAACACATCTATCTATATAGCAGAAAACAGAGTGAAACCTAAAAATTCAAAGTGTTACTGGAAACGAACGCTTGAACCAAGAAGAGTGAAAATTGGGCAGCCAAGTGGGCTTATTGAACTGATCATTACCACCAAGTATCATCAAGATTTGGTGAAAAAATGTTTGCTGAGATTTCAGCAAACGAGTAGTTTTTTGGAAGCTTGGCAACCCCTTTCAAACGAAAGTGTTCTTCGCCAGTCTCTGCATGGGGTACTTCAAGAGGAAACAAACCATAGAGATAGAACTTAGAACTACTTCATTTTGTCAAGTTTCACGGAGCTAGCACAAACCGTGTTTGATTTAGAATTCCAAACACAGCTATCTATGTTGGAGAAAACAGAGTGAAACCTAAAAATTCAAACAGTCACTGGAAACGAAAGCTTCAACCTAGAAGAATAAAATTTGGGCAGCCAAGTGGGATTAGTGAACTGATCATTACCACCAAGTATCATCAAGATTTGGTGAAAAAATGTTTGCTGAGATTTCAGCAAACTAGTAGTTTTTTGGTAGCTTGGCAACCCCTTTCAAACGAAAGTGTTCTTCGCCAGTCTCTGCATGGGGTACTTCAAGAGGAAACAAACCATAGAGATAGAACTTAGAACTACTTCATTTTGTCAAGTTTCAAGGAGCTAGCACAAACCGTGTTTGATTTAGAGTTTCAAACACATCTATCTATATAGCAGAAAACAGAGTGAAACCTAAAAATTCAAAGTGTTACTGGAAACGAACGCTTGAACCTAGAAGAGTGAAAATTGGGCAGCCAAGTGGGCTTAGTGAACTGATCATTACCACCAAGTATCATCAAGATTTGGTGAAAAAATGTTTGCTGAGATTTCAGCAAACGAGTAGTTTTTTGGAAACTTGGCAACCCCTTTCAAACGAAAGTGTTCTTCGCCAGTCTCTGCATGGGGTACTTCAAGAGGAAACAAACCATAGAGATAGAACTTAGAACTACTTCATTTTGTCAAGTTTCACGGAGCTAGCACAAACCGTGTTTGATTTAGAATTCCAAACACAGCTATCTATGTTGGAGAAAACAGAGTGAAACCTAAAAATTCAAACAGTCACTGGAAACGAAAGCTTCAACCTAGAAGAATAAAATTTGGGCAGCCAAGTGGGATTAGTGAACTGATCATTACCACCAAGTATCATCAAGATTTGGTGAAAAACTGTTTGCTGAGATTTCAGCAAACTAGTAGTTTTTTGGAAGCATGGCAACCCTTTTCAAACGAAAGTGTTTTTCGCCAGTTTCTGCATGGGGTACTTCAAGAGGAAAAAACCATTGAGATAGAACTTAGAACTACTTCATTTTGTCAAGTTTCAAGGAGCTAGCACAAACCGTGTTTGATTTAGAGTTTCAAACACATCTATCTATATAGCAGAAAACAGAGTGAAACCTAAAAATTCAAAGTGTTACTGGAAACGAACGCTTAAACCTAGAAGAGTGAAAATTGGGCAGCCAAGTGGGCTTAGTGAACTGATCATTACCACCAAGTATCATCAAGATTTGGTGAAAAAATGTTTGCTGAGATTTCAGCAAACGAGTAGTTTTTTGGAAGCTTGGCAACCCCTTTCAAACGAAAGTGTTCTTCGCCAGTCTCTGCATGGGGTACTTCAAGAGGAAACAAACCATAGAGATAGAACTTAGAACTACTTCATTTTGTCAAGTTTCAAGGAGCTAGCACAAACCGTGTTTGATTTAGAGTTTCAAACACATCTATCTATATAGCAGAAAACAGAGTGAAAACCAAAAATTCAAAGTGTTACTGGAAACGAACGCTTGAACCTAGAAGAGTGAAAATTGGGCAGCCAAGTGGGCTTAGTGAACTGATCATTACCACCAAGTATCATCAGGATTTGGTGAAAAAATGTTTGCTGAAATTTCAGCAAACGAGTAGTTTTTTGGAAGCTTGGCAACCCCTTTCAAACGAATGTGTTCTTCGCCAGTCTCTGCATGGGGTACTTCAAGAGGAAACAAACCATAGAGATAGAACTTAGAACTACTTCATTTTGTCAAGTTTCACGGAGCTAGCACAAACCGTGTTTGATTTAGAGTTTCAAACACATCTATCTATATAGCAGAAAACAGAGTGAAACATAAAAATTCAAAGTGTTACTGGAAACGAACGCTTGAACCTAGAAGAGTGAAAATTGGGCAGCCAAGTGGGATTAGTGAACTGATCATTACCACCAAGTATCATCAAGATTTGGTGAAAAAATTGTTGCTGAGATTTCAGCAAACTAGTAGTTTTTTGTAAGCTTGGCAACCCCTTTCAAACGAAAGTGTTCTTCGCCAGTCTCTGCATGGGGTACTTCAAGAGGAAACAAACCATAGAGATAGAACTTAGAACTACTTCATTTGGTCAAGTTTCAAGGAGCTAGCACAAACCGTGTTTGATTTAGAGTTTCAAACACATCTATCTATATTGCAGAAAACAGAGTGAAACCTAAAAATTCAAAGTGTTACTGGAAACGAACGCTTGAACGTAGAAGAGTGAAAGTTGGGCAGCCAAGTGGGATTAGTGAACTGATCATTACCACCAAGTATCATCAAGATTTGGTGAAAAAAATGTTTGCTGAGATTTCAGCAAACTAGTAGTTTTTTGGAAGCATGGCAACCCCTTTCAAACGAAAGTGTTTTTCGCCAGTTTCTGCATGAGGTACTTCAAGAGGAAACAAACCATAGAGATAGAACTTAGAACTACTTCATTTTGTCAAGTTTCAAGGAGCTAGCACAAACCGTGTTTGATTTAGAGTTTCAAACACATCTATCTATATAGCAGAAAACAGAGTGAAACCTAAAAATTCAAAGTGTTACTGGAAATGAACGCTTGAACCTAGAAGAGTGAAAATTGGGCAGCCAAGTGGCCTTAGTGAACTGATCATTACCACCAAGTATCATCAAGATTTGGTGAAAAAATGTTTGCTGAGATTTCAGCAAACGAGTAGTTTTTTGGAAGCTTGGCAACCCCTTTCAAACGAAAGTGTTCTTCGCCAGTCTCTGCATGGGGTACATCAAGAGGAAACAAACCATAGAGATAGAACTTAGATCTACTTCATTTTGTCAAGTTTCACGGAGCTAGCACAAACCGTGTTTGATTTAGAGTTTCAATCACATCTATCTATATAGCAGAAAACAGAGTGAAACCTAAAAATTCAAACTGTTACTGGAAACCAACGCTTGAACCTAGAAGAGTGAAAGTTGGGCAGCCAAGTGGGATTAGTGAACTGATCATTACCACCAAGTATCATCAAGATTTGGTGAAAAAATGTTTGCTGAGATTTCAGCAAACTAGTAGTTTTTTGGAAGCTTGGCAACCCCTTTCAAACGAAAGTGTTCTTCGCCAGTCTCTGCATGGGGTACTTCAAGAGGAAACAAACCACAGAGATAGAACTTAGAACTACTTCATTTTGTCAAGTTTCACGGAGCTAGCACAAACCGTGTTTGATTTAGAGTTTCAAACACATCTATCTATATAGCAGAAAACAGAGTGAAACCTAAAAATTCAAACTGTTACTGGAAACGAACGCTTGAACCTAGAAGATTGAAAGTTGGGCAGCCAAGTGGGATTAGTGAACTGATCATTACCACCAAGTATCATCAAGATTTGGTGAAAAAATGTTTGCTGAGATTTCAGCAAACTAGTAGTTTTTTGGAAGCTTGGCAACCCCTTTAAAACGAAAGAAGTGTTTTTCGCCAGTCTCTGCATGGGGTACTTCAGGAGGAAATAAAACCATAGAGATAGAACTTAGAACTACTTCATTTGGTCAAGTTTCAAGGAGCTAGCACAAACCGTGTTTGATTTAGAGTTTCAAACACATCT
Organism: Callospermophilus lateralis; assembly: GCF_048772815.1. Classification (NCBI taxonomy): domain Eukaryota; kingdom Metazoa; phylum Chordata; class Mammalia; order Rodentia; family Sciuridae; genus Callospermophilus; species Callospermophilus lateralis. Next base: position 134,416 of record NW_027513744.1, read on the forward strand.
ATCTATATAGCAGAAAACAGAGTGAAACCTAAAAATTCAAACTCGTACTGGAAATGAACGCTTGAACCTAGAAGAGTGAAAGTTGGGCAGCCAAGTGGGCTTAGTGAACTGATCATTACCACCAAGTATCATCAAGATTTGGTGAAAAAATGGTTGCTGAGATTTCAGCAAAGTAGTAGTTTTTTGGAAGCTTGGCAACCCCTTTCAAACGAAAGTGTTCTTTGCCAGTCTCTGCATGGGGTACTTCAAGAGGAAACAAACCTTAGAGATAGAACTTAGAACTACTTCATTTTGTCAAGTTTCAGGGAGCTAGCACAAACCGTGTTTGATTTAGAGTTTCAAACACATCTATCTATAAAGCAGAAAACAGAGTGAAACCTAAAAATTCAAACTGTTACTGGAAACGAACGCTTGAACCTAGAAGAGTGAAAGTTGGGCAGCCAAGTGGGATTAGTGAACTGATCATTACCACCAAGTATCATCAAGATTTGGTGAAAAAATGTTTGCTGAGATTTCAGCAAACGAGTAGTTTTTTGGAAACTTGGCAACCCCTTTCAAACGAAAGTGTTCTTCGCCAGTCTCTGCATGGGGTACTTCAAGAGGAAACAAACCAGAGAGATAGAACTTAGAACTACTTCATTTTGTCAAGTTTCACGGAGCTAGCACAAACCGTGTTTGATTTAGAATTCCAAACACAGCTATCTATGTTGGAGAAAACAGAGTGAAACCTAAAAATTCAAACAGTCACTGGAAACGAAAGCTTCAACCTAGAAGAATAAAATTTGGGCAGCCAAGTGGGATTAGTGAACTGATCATTACCACCAAGTATCATCAAGATTTGGTGAAAAAATGTTTGCTGAGATTTCAGCAAACTAGTAGTTTTTTGGAAGCATGGCAACCCCTTTCAAACGAAAGTGTTTTTCGCCAGTTTCTGCATGGGGTACTTCAAGAGGAAAAAACCATAGAGATAGAACTTAGAACTACTTCATTTTGTCAAGTTTCAAGGAGGTAGCACAAACCGTGTTTGATTTAGAGTTTCAAACACATCTATCTATATAGCAGAAAACAGAGTGAAACCTAAAAATTCAAAGTGTTACTGGAAACGAACGCTTAAACCTAGAAGAGTGAAAATTGGGCAGCCAAGTGGGCTTAGTGAACTGATCATTACCACCAAGTATCATCAAGATTTGGTGAAAAAATGTTTGCTGAGATTTCAGCAAACGAGTAGTTTTTTGGAAGCTTGGCAACCCCTTTCAAACGAAAGTGTTCTTCGCCAGTCTCTGCATGGGGTACTTCAAGAGGAAACAAACCATAGAGATAGAACTTAGAACTACTTCATTTTGTCAAGTTTCAAGGAGCTAGCACAAACCGTGTTTGATTTAGAGTTTCAAACAAATCTATCTATATAGCAGAAAACAGAGTGAAACCCAAAAATTCAAAGTGTTACTGGAAACGAACGCTTGAACCTAGAAGAGTGAAAATTGGGCAGCCAAGTGGGCTTAGTGAACTGATCATTACCACCAAGTATCATCAAGATTTGGTGAAAAAATGTTTGCTGAAATTTCAGCAAACGAGTAGTTTTTTGGAAGCTTGGCAACCCCTTTCAAACGAAAGTGTTCTTCGCCAGTCTCTGCATGGGGTACTTCAAGAGGAAACAAACCATAGAGATAGAACTTAGAACTACTTCATTTTGTCAAGTTTCACGGAGCTAGCACAAACCGTGTTTGATTTAGAGTTTCAAACACATCTATCTATATAGCAGAAAACAAAGTGAAACCTAAAAATTCAAACTGGTACTGGAAACGAACGCTTGAACCTAGAAGAGTGAAAGTTGGGCAGCCAAGTGGGATTAGTGAACTGATCATTACCACCAAGTATCATCAAGATTTGGTGAAAAAATGTTTGCTGAGATTTCAGCAAACTAGTAGTTTTTTGGAAGCATGGCAACCCCTTTCAAACGAAAGTGTTATTCGCCAGTTTCTGCATGGGGTACTTCAAGAGGAAACAAACCATAGAGATAGAACTTAGAACTACTTCATTTTGTCATGTTTCAAGGAGCTAGCACAAACCGTGTTTGATTTAGAGTTTCAAACACATCTATCTATATAGCAGAAAACAGAGTGAAACCCAAAAATTCAAAGTGTTACTGGAAACGAACGCTTGAACCTAGAAGAGTGAAAATTGGGCAGCCAAGTGGGCTTAGTGAACTGATCATTACCACCAAGTATCATCAAGATTTGGTGAAAAAATGTTTGCTGAGATTTCAGCAAACGAGTAGTTTTTTGGAAGCTTGGCAACCCCTTTCAAACGAATGTGTTCTTCGCCAGTCTCTGCATGGGGTACTTCAAGAGGAAACAAACCATAGAGATAGAACTTAGAACTACTTCATTTTGTCAAGTTTCACGGAGCTAGCACAAACCGTGTTTGATTTAGAGTTTCAAACACATCTATCTATATAGCAGAAAACAGATTGAAACATAAAAATTCAATGTGTTACTGGAAACGAACGCTTGAACCTAGAAGAGTGAAAATTGGGCAGCCAAGTGGGATTAGTGAACTGATCATTACCACCAAGTATCATCATGATTTGGTGAAAAAATTGTTGCTGAGATTTCAGCAAACTAGTAGTTTTTTGTAAGCTTGACAACCCCTTTCAAACGAAAGTGTTCTTCGCCAGTCTCTGCATGGGGTACTTCAAGAGGAAACAAACCATAGAGATAGAACTTAGAACTACTTCATTTGGTCAAGTTTCAAGGAGCTAGCACAAACCGTGTTTGATTTAGAGTTTCAAACACATCTATCTATATTGCAGAAAACCGAGTGAAACCTAAAAATTCAAAGTGTTACTGGAAATGAACGCTTGAACCTAGAAGAGTGAAAATTGGGCAGCCAAGTGGCCTTAGTGAACTGATCATTACCACCAAGTATCATCAAGATTTGGTGAAAAAATGTTTGCTGATATTTCAGCAAACGAGTAGTTTTTTGGAAGCTTGGCAACCCCTTTCAAACGAAAGTGTTCTTCGCCAGTCTCTGCATGGGGTACTTCAAGAGGAAACAAACCATAGAGATAGAACTTAGAACTACTTCATTTTGTCAAGTTTCAAGGAGCTAGCACAAACCGTGTTTGATTTAGAGTTTCAAACACATCTATCTATATAGCAGAAAACAGAGTGAAACCTAAAAATTCAAAGTGTTACTGGAAATGAACGCTTGAACCTAGAAGAGTGAAAATTGGGCAGCCAAGTGGCCTTAGTGAACTGATCATTACCACCAAGTATCATCAAGATTTGGTGAAAAAATGTTTGCTGATATTTCAGCAAACGAGTAGTTTTTTGGAAGCTTGGCAACCCCTTTCAAACGAAAGTGTTCTTCGCCAGTCTCTGCATGGGGTACTTCAAGAGGAAACAAACCATAGAGATAGAACTTAGAACTACTTCATTTTGTCAAGTTTCACGGAGCTAGCACAAACCGTGTTTGATTTAGAGTTTCAATCACATCTATCTATATAGCAGAAAACAGAGTGAAACCTAAAAATTCAAACTGTTACTGGAAACGAACGCTTGAACCTAGAAGATTGAAAGTTGGGCAGCCAAGTGGGATTAGTGAACTGATCATTACCACCAAGTATCATCAAGATTTGGTGAAAAAATGTTTGCTGAGATTTCAGCAAACGAGTAGTTTTTTGGAAGCTTGGCAACCCCTTTCAAACGAAAGTGTTCTTCGCCAGTCTCTGCATGGGGTACTTCAAGAGGAAACAAACCATAGAGATAGAACTTAGAACTACTTCATTTTGTCAAGTTTCACGGAGCTAGCACAAACCGTGTTTGATTTAGAGTTTCAAACACATCTATCTATATAGCAGAAAACAGAGTGAAACCTAAAAATTCAAACTGTTACTGGAAACGAACGCTTGAACCTAGAAGATTGAAAGTTGGGCAGCCAAGTGGGATTAGTGAACTGATCATTACCACCAAGTATCATCAAGATTTGGTGAAAAAATGTTTGCTGAGATTTCAGCAAACTAGTAGTTTTTTGGAAGCTTGGCAACCCCTTTAAAACGAAAGAAGTGTTTTTCGCCAGTCTCTGCATGGGGTACTTCAGGAGGAAATAAAACCATAGAGATAGAACTTAGAACTACTTCATTTGGTCAAGTTTCAAGGAGCTAGCACAAACCGTGTTTGATTTAGAGTTTCAAACACATCTATCTATATAGCAGAAAACAGAGTGAAACCTAAAAATTCAAAGTGTTACTGGAAACGAACGCTTGAACCTAGAAGAGTGAAAGTTGGGCAGCCACGTGGGCTTAGTGAACTGATCATTACCACCAAGTATCATCAAGATTTGGTGAAAAAATGGTTGCTGAGATTTCAGCAAAATAGTAGTTTTTTGGAAGCTTGGCAACCCCTTTCAAACGAAAGTGTTCTTTGCCAGTCTCTGCATGGGGTACTTCAAGAGGAAACAAACCTTAGAGATAGAACTTAGAACTACTTCATTTTGTCAAGTTTCAGGGAGCTAGCACAAACCGTGTTTGATTTAGAGTTTCAAACACATCTATCTATAAAGCAGAAAACAGAGTGAAACCTAAAAATTCAAACTGTTACTGGAAACGAACGCTTGAACCTAGAAGAGTGAAAGTTGGGCAGCCAAGTGGGATTAGTGAACTGATCATTACCACCAAGTATCATCAAGATTTGGTGAAAAAATGTTTGCTGAGATTTCAGGAAACTAGTAGTTTTTTGGAAGCTTGGCAACTCCTTTCAAACGAAAGTGTTCTTCGCCAGTCTCTGCATGGGGTACTTCAAGAGGAAACAAACCATAGAGATAGAACTTAGAACTACTTCATTTTGTCAAGTTTCACGGAGCTACCACAAACCGTGTTTGATTTAGAGTTTCAAACACATCTATCTATATAGCAGAAAACAGAGTGAAACCTAAAAATTCAAAGTGTTACTGGAAACGAACGCTTGAACCTAGAAGAGTGAAAGTTGGGCAGCCAAGTGGGATTAGTGAACTCATCATTACCACCAAGTATCATCAAGATTTGGTGAAAAAATGTTTGCTGAGATTTCAGAAAACGAGTAGTTTTTTGGAAGCTTGGCATCCCCTTTCAAACGAAAGTGTTCTTCGCCAGTCTCTGCATGGGGTACTTCAAGAGGAAACAAACCATAGAGATAGAACTTAGAACTACTTCATTTTGTCAAGTTTCACGGAGCTAGCACAAACCGTGTTCTCTTTAGAGTTTCAAAGACATCTATCTATATAGCAAAAAACAGAGTGAAACCTAAAAATTCAAACTGTTACTGGAAACGAACGCTTGAACCTAGAAGATTGAAAGTTGGGCAGCCAAGTGGGATTAGTGAACTGATCATTACCACCAAGTATCATCAAGATTTGGTGAAAAAATGTTTGCTGAGATTTCAGCAAACTAGTAGTTTTTTGGAAGCATGGCAACCCCTTTCAAACGAAAGTGTTTTTCGCCAGTTTCTGCATGGGGTACTTCAAGAGGAAACAAACCGTAGAGATAGAACTTAGAACTACTTCATTTTGTCAAGTTTCAAGGAGCTAGCACAAACCGTGTTTGATTTAGAGTTTCAAACACATCTATCTATATAGCAGAAAACAGAGTGAAACCTAAAAATTCAAAGTGTTACTGGAAACGAACGCTTGAACCTAGAAGAGTGAAAATTGGGCAGCCAAGTGGGCTTAGTGAACTGATCATTACCACCAAGTATCATCAAGATTTGGTGAAAAAATGTTTGCTGAGATTTCAGCAAACGAGTAGTTTTTTGGAAGCTTGGCAACACCTTTCAAACGAAAGTGTTCTTCGCCAGTCTCTGCATGGGGTACTTCAAGAGGAAACAAACCATAGAGAGAGAACTTAGAACTACTTCATTTTGTCAAGTTTCACGGAGCTAGCACAAACCGTGTTTGATTTAGAGTTTCAAACACATCTATCTATATAGCAGAAAACAGAGTGAAACCTAAAAATTCAAACTGTTACTGGAAACGAACGCTTGAACCTAGAAGAGTGAAAGTTGGGCAGCCAAGTGGGATTAGTGAACTGATCATTACCACCATGTATCATCAAGATTTGGTGAAAAAATGTTTGCTGAGATTTCAGCAAACTAGTAGTTTTTTGGAAGCTTGGCAACCCCTTTCAAACGAAAGTGTTCTTCGCCAGTCTCTGCATGGGGTACTTCAAGAGGAAACAAACCATAGAGATAGAACTTAGAACTACTTCATTTTGTCAAGTTTCACGGAGCTAGCACAAACCGTGTTTGATTTAGAGTTTCAAACACATCTATCTATATAGCGGAAAACAGAGTGAAACCTAAAAATTCAAACTGTTACTGGAAACGAACGCTTGAACCTAGAAGAGTGAAAGTTGGGCAGCCAAGTGGGATTAGTGAACTGATCATTACCACCAAGTATCATCAAGATTTGGTGAAAAAATGTTTGCTGAGATTTCAGGAAACTAGTAGTTTTTTGGAAGCTTGGCAACTCCTTTCAAACGAAAGTGTTCTTCGCCAGTCTCTGCATGGGGTACTTCAAGAGGAAACAAACCATAGAGATAGAACTTAGAACTACTTCATTTTGTCAAGTTTCACGGAGCTACCACAAACCGTGTTTGATTTAGAGTTTCAAACACATCTATCTATATAGCAGAAAACAGAGTGAAACCTAAAAATTCAAAGTGTTACTGGAAACGAACGCTTGAACCTAGAAGAGTGAAAGTTGGGCAGCCAAGTGGGATTAGTGAACTCATCATTACCACCAAGTATCATCAAGATTTGGTGAAAAAATGTTTGCTGAGATTTCAGAAAACGAGTAGTTTTTTGGAAGCTTGGCATCCCCTTTCAAACGAAAGTGTTCTTCGCCAGTCTCTGCATGGGGTACTTCAAGAGGAAACAAACCATAGAGATAGAACTTAGAACTACTTCATTTTGTCAAGTTTCACGGAGCTAGCACAAACCGTGTTCTCTTTAGAGTTTCAAAGACATCTATCTATATAGCAAAAAACAGAGTGAAACCTAAAAATTCAAACTGTTACTGGAAACGAACGCTTGAACCTAGAAGATTGAAAGTTGGGCAGCCAAGTGGGATTAGTGAACTGATCATTACCACCAAGTATCATCAAGATTTGGTGAAAAAATGTTTGCTGAGATTTCAGCAAACTAGTAGTTTTTTGGAAGCATGGCAACCCCTTTCAAACGAAAGTGTTTTTCGCCAGTTTCTGCATGGGGTACTTCAAGAGGAAACAAACCATAGAGATAGAACTTAGAACTACTTCATTTTGTCAAGTTTCAAGGAGCTAGCACAAACCGTGTTTGATTTAGAGTTTCAAACACATCTATCTATATAGCAGAAAACAGAGTGAAACCTAAAAATTCAAAGTGTTACTGGAAACGAACGCTTGAACCTAGAAGAGTGAAAATTGGGCAGCCAAGTGGGCTTAGTGAACTGATCATTACCACCAAGTATCATCAAGATTTGGTGAAAAAATGTTTGCTGAGATTTCAGCAAACGAGTAGTTTTTTGGAAGCTTGGCAACCCCTTTCAAACGAAAGTGTTCTTCGCCAGTCTCTGCATGGGGTACTTCAAGAGGAAACAAACCATAGAGAGAGAACTTAGAACTACTTCATTTTGTCAAGTTTCACGGAGCTAGCACAAACCGTGTTTGATTTAGAGTTTCAAACACATCTATCTATATAGCAGAAAACAGAGTGAAACCTAAAAATTCAAACTGATACTGGAAACGAACGCTTGAACCTAGAAGAGTGAAAGTTGGGCAGCCAAGTGGGATTAGTGAACTGATCATTACCACCATGTATCATCAAGATTTGGTGAAAAAATGTTTGCTGAGATTTCAGCAAACTAGTAGTTTTTTGGAAGCTTGGCAACCCCTTTCAAACGAAAGTGTTCTTCGCCAGTCTCTGCATGGGGTACTTCAAGAGGAAACAAACCATAGAGATAGAACTTAGAACTACTTCATTTTGTCAAGTTTCACGGAGCTAGCACAAACCGTGTTTGATTTAGAGTTTCAAACACATCTATCTATATAGCGGAAAACAGAGTGAAACCTAAAAATTCAAACTGTTACTGGAAACGAACGCTTGAACCTAGAAGATTGAAAGTTGGGCAGCCAAGTGGGATTAGTGAACTGATCATTACCACCAAGTATCATCAAGATTTGGTGAAAAAATGTTTGCTGAGATTTCAGCAAACTAGTAGTTTTTTGGAAGCTTGGCAACCCCTTTAAAACGAAAGAAGTGTTTTTAGCCAGTCTCTGCATGGGGTACTTCAGGAGGAAATAAAACCATAGAGATAGAACTTAGAACTACTTCATTTGGTCAAGTTTCAAGGAGCTAGCACAAACCGTGTTTGATGTAGAGTTTCAAACACATCTATCTATATAGCAGAAAACAGAGTGAAACCTAAAAATTCAAAGTGTTACTGGAAACGAACGCTTGAACCTAGAAGAGTGAAAGTTGGGCAGCCAAGTGGGCTTAGTGAACTGATCATTACCACCAAGTATCATCAAGATTTGGTGAAAAAATGGTTGCTGAGATTTCAGCAAAGTAGTAGTTTTTTGGAAGCTTGGCAACCCCTTTCAAACGAAAGTGTTCTTTGCCAGTCTCTGCATGGGGTACTTCAAGAGGAAACAAACCATAGAGATAGAACTTAGAACTACTTCATTTTGTCAAGTTTCAGGGAGCTAGCACAAACCGTGTTTGATTTAGAGTTTCAAACACATCTATCTATAAAGCAGAAAACAGAGTGAAACCTAAAATTCAAACTGTTACTGGAAACGAACGCTTGAACCTAGAAGAGTGAAAGTTGGGCAGCCAAGTGGGATTAGTGAACTGATCATTACCACCAAGTATCATCAAGATTTGGTGAAAAAATGTTTGCTGAGATTTCAGGAAACTAGTAGTTTTTTGGAAGCTTGGCAACTCCTTTCAAACGAAAGTATTCTTCGCCAGTCTCTGCATGGGGTACTTCAAGAGGAAACAAACCATAGAGATAGAACTTAGAACTACTTTATTTTGTCAAGTTTCACGGAGCTAGCACAAACCGTGTTTGATTTAGAGTTTCAAACACATCTATCTATATAGCAGAAAACAGAGTGAAACCTAAAAATTCAAAGTGTTACTGGAAACGAACGCTTGAACCTAGAAGAGTGAAAGTTGGGCAGCCAAGTGGGATTAGTGAACTCATCATTACTACCAAGTATCATCAAGATTTGGTGAAAAAATGTTTGCTGAGATTTCAGAAAACGAGTAGTTTTTTGGAAGCTTGGCAACCCCTTTCAAACGAAAGTGTTCTTCGCCAGTCTCTGCATGGGGTACTTCAAGAGGAAACAAACCATAGAGATAGAACTTAGAACTACTTCATTTTGTCAAGTTTCACGGAGCTAGCACAAACCGTGTTCTCTTTAGAGTTTCAAAGACATCTATCTATATAGCAAAAAACAGAGTGAAACCTAAAAATTCAAACTGTTACTGGAAATGAACGCTTGAACCTAGAAGATTGAAAGTTGGGCAGCCAAGTGGGATTAGTGAACTGATCATTACCACCAAGTATCATCAAGATTTGGTGAAAAAATGTTTGCTCTGATTTCAGCAAACTAGTAGTTTTTTGGAAGCTTGGCAACCCCTTTAAAACGAAAGTGTTTTCGACAGTCTCTGCATGGGGTACTTCAGGAGGAAACAAACCATAGAGATAGAACTTAGAACTACTTCATTTGGTCAAGTTTCAAGGAGCTAGCACAAACCGTGTTTGATTTAGAGTTTCAAACACATCTATCTATATAGCAGAAAACAGAGTGAAACCTAAATATTCAAAGTGTTACTGGAAACGAACGCTTGAACCTAGAAGAGTGAAAATTGGGCAGCCAAGTGGGCTTAGTGAACTGATCATTACCACCAAGTATCATCAAGATTTGGTGAAAAAATGGTTGCTGAGATTTCAGCAAACTAGTAGTTTTTTGGAAGCTTGGCAACCCCTTTCAAACGAAAGTGTTCTTTGCCAGTCTCTGCATGAGGTACTTCAAGAGGAAACAAACCATAGAGATAGAACTTAGAACTACTTCATTTTTTCAAGTTTC
>NW_027513745.1:0-144370 GCF_048772815.1 Callospermophilus lateralis
AACAGAGGCCTCACAAGCCATGCGGAATGTGGATGATCCATGTCATGTCTTGTGAACTGCATGGCTTACACATTTGCTTTCCAAAAGAGTTAACCTGATGTGATCTAAAAGGTCCTGTATTATGTAAAATATGATTTTCTTTGAAATTGGCTATCTTTATTCGGCTCAGCTAGTGTGCTGCTCCTAATGGTCTCTGCATTAATATTAGTGAAACACAAAATAGCAGTGGGCCTCAACCAATATTTCTCACCTGTTTCAATCCAAATATTCTTCAGGATTACTTCAGGATTTTTTGTATAAAAAGCCCAAACATCTTAAATAGGTTAATATACCAGTGGATTATAACGCCCTATTCTTATAGCTTTATGACTCTAATTAGCTTGAATGGTTAAAATTGATTTAAGTTATAAACCATGCTGTTTTGTTGCAGTAAATGATATTCTCTATGTGCATCAAATCACTGTATCAGTGTGAAGTAAATGTATGGATACTTAGATCAAGACAGCAGGGGCATGGGTGAGAAATTCTACACATCAAAAAGAGATGAAAGACCTGTGTTTGTGCCTGGATCTGGGATTGTGACTCAATGGTAGAACACTTGCTTAGCATGTTTGAGGCACAGGGTTTCATCTGAGCACTGCATATAAACAAAATAAACAAAATAAAGACCCATCAACATCCAAAAATGTATTCAAATAAATAAAGTGCTTAAGTACTTTCTCAGAATTAGTCTATGCCATTTTAAGAAAATAAGAACAAAATGAAATGTTTCACCCCTTGTACAAAAGCTATTACCTTCAATAAAGTGCAGGCTATAAATTTATTTCTTCTTTATTATCCTGTGAGGAAATTACAACATGTTAAAAATTCAGTTGTATGTTATCACCCAAAAGAATGATTGAATATCAGAGTTTTTCTTCCTATGCAAAAATCACCACCTTTACTGTTATTGTAGGAGAAATTAATAAACACAGAAAGCTTGGCTATTCTCACAAAGTTTATGTAAACGTGTTACTCTAAATTAAATTTATATAATCAATTATGATTTCCTACCAATGCAGATGTCTTGTTACCATTTGGAACACATGAAGAGGTGATGAATTGGTTGCAATTTCAGTTTCAAGAGAAACATTTCCTATAAGGGCTTTTGTATTTTGTCAAGAAGATAAAACAAGAACAGTAAGGAATTATTGATTCCTGATCCATGCAAAAATAACTGAGAAAGAAGGGTGATATCACTTAGAAAATGTACACAAGTCTATTAACCACTTTTTAAAAATCATATTAAAAATACATACAAAGAACTACAGATCCAGTTAAAAAAAATCAGCTACTCCAGGCAATAAAGCTACAGGAGATATCACAATATTAATACTTTACAGAATAGAAGATGGCAGCAAAGGGAATGCATTACCCCTGTGTACCGCGTCATTGTGCCGGGAGAATGACGAGTTAGAAAGGCTAAAAGCTATCTTGTTAGGAATTTCCAGCAAAATTGGGGTGCTCCAAAACCTAGAGAAAGGATTTCCATCGCAGGAGAATCAGCTACGGGGGCTCAAACACGAGAGATTTGTCCGCACGGAGGGTCACACTGCTTATTCAGGGAATCGCCCCGCAGCTAAAGTCTATGGCGTGCGCTGGGAAATGAGATAGCAATGTAAAGATATAGTGCTGCAGTTTCCACGGGCTTCTGCCAGCTGTGTAATCACCGTACTAAGTGCTTAATTCTGGGTTTGAGATGGGGAAGGAAGCAGTCCAATTTGGTTCTCCACACCGTCAGACCACAGAGGAAACCAGCGGCCACCATATTGGAGAGCTGACGTCACTATTCCTATTTTCGACTGATCGCAGCCCCTTCAGCAATAGAACAGGTAATTTCAGGCTGCCATTTGCCTGTGGCTAGCAGACAATTTACTCAGGTTCACTGCAAATTAACCTGCGGAAACTGCTTCTTGGAGCCTGCTCCTATCAGAACAGGCACTGAGCACAGAACGGCCGAATTCCGGCTCCCGGAACTGCTCTGGCCCAGGGCTAAAGAACCCGTGGAAACTGTTTCTCAGTCCGGGTCCTGCTGAATACTGTGGAGGTAAATACCAACTGAGCCTTCATAGGCAGTGGCAACATGACTGAGACGGGGCTTGTGAGGACCAGTCAGGACTCACCCGTTGCTTTGGTCACCTGGCAAAGGGAATGAAATGATGCCATTCGCATGGGATACCAACACAGCAGAGATCTGATGTCATCAGAAAGTGGCGGAGGAGAGAACTTCATCGATACCAGTGGCGACAGAAACAGTTGGTCTCCTGGTAAAGAAAGTGAGTCACAAACACCCGAGTCTCTCTCACTTTGTCATCAAGCCAGAGGGGCAGAGCAGAGCTGCTTCCCGCGCCCGGAACAGGCCCAGCGGCCCGCCGGCATGACCCAAATTGGAGTAGGAACAGAGCAGAGCCACAACCCGCGCCCGCAAGGTAGGCAGGCCTGAGACAGACCAGCAGATCAGGCCCAGCGGCCTGCCAGCGTGGTACACACGTCACCCCAACTGGAGTAGGGGTAGAGCAGAGCCTTCGTGCCCGGATCAGGCCCAGCGGCCCGCTGGTGTGGTAGTCACATAAACCCAATTGGAGTAGGGGCAGAGCAGAGCCGCCACCAGCGCCCATAAGGTAGGCAGACCTGCGACAGATGGGCAGATCAGGCCCAGCGGCCTGCCACCATGGTACACACATCACCCCAATTGGAGTAGGGGCAGGGCAGAGCCACCGCCCACACCCGGAACAGGCCCAGTGACCTGCTGGCGTGGTAGTCACAACATCCCAATTGGAGTAAGGGCAGAGCAGAGCTGCCACCCGCGCCCGCAAGGTAGGCAGAACTGAGATCATCCGGCAGAACAGGAGCAGTGGTCCGCGTGCGTGGTAGAAGTGGCAGGGCAGAGCCACCGCCCGCACCTGCAAGGTAGGCAGGTCTGCGACAGACCGGCGGATCAGGCCCAGCGGCCTGCCAGCGTGGTACACACGTCACCCCAACTGGAGTAGGGGTAGAGCAGCAGAGCCTTCACCCACGCCCGGATCAGGCCCAGCGGCCCGCTGGTGTGGTAGTCACGTAATCCCAATTGGTGTAGGGGCAGAGTAGAGCCGCCACCTGCACCCACAATGTAGGCAGACCTGCGACCAACCGGCAGAAAAGGCCCAGCGGTCCTCGGTCGTGGTACTAGGGGCAGGGCAGAGCTGCCGCCTGTGCCTGCAAGGTAGGCCAACCTGTGACAGACCGGCAGATCAGGTCCAGTGGCCTGCCGGAGTGGTACACACCTCACCCCAATTGGAGTAGAGGCAGAGCAGAGCTGCCACCCGCGCCCGAAAGGTAAGCAGACCTGCGACCAACCAGTGGAATAGGCGCAGTGGCCTGCTGGCGCGACAGACATGTCATATCACCCGATTTGGAGTAGGGGCAGAGCAGAGCCACCACCCCTTCCCACAAGGTAGGCAGACTTGCGACTGACCAGTGGAACAGGCCCAGAGGCCGGCCGGGGTGGTAGGCACGTCACCGCAATTGGAGTAGGAGCAGAGCAGAACCTTCGCCTGCGCCCGGAACAGGCCCAGCGGTTCGCGGGTGTGGTAGATAAGTCACACCAATTGGAGGAGGGGCAGAGAAGAGCAGCCACCCGCGTCTGCAAGGTAGGCAGACCTGCAACCAACCAGCGGATCAGGCCCGGTGGCCTGCCAGCGTGATACACACGTCACCCCACTTGGAGTAGGGGCAGAACAGAGCTTTTGCCCACGCCCGAGACAGGCCCAGCGGCCCGCTGGAGCGGTAGTCACGTCACCCCAATTGGAGTAGGGGCAGAGCAGAGCTGCCGCCCGCGCCTGCAAGGTAGGCAGACCGCCACCCAACCCTGCAAGGGAGACTTTTCAACTATACAAGAGCAATATAAATGTCTTTATACATGTACTTTGAGGTTTTTTTTTTTTTGTATTACAATTCTTATTGCACATATATACTACAATTTTCCATATCTCTGTTTGTATATAAAGTAGGTTGAAATCCAATTTGTGTCTGCATACATATACTTTGAATAATGACGTCCATCACATTCCACCGTTCTTGCTAATCCCCTGCCCCCTCCCTTTTCCTCTCATCCCTCTTCCCTATCTAAAATTCATTTTTTCCTCCCATGCTTTTCCTCCTTAGTCCACTCGGAGTCAGTTCCTTAAATTAGAGAAAATATTCAGCATTTTTTTTGGGGGGGTTGGCTAATTTTACTTAACATTATCTTCTGCAATGCCATCCATTTACCTGCAAATGCCATGATTTTATTCCCTTATGTCTTTATGCAAACCAATAGGTGGAATCCTCATTAAACTTCTATCACAAGGTTGAGTTATGAACTCCCACCTTACATATAGAGATGAGAGATGACACCTGTAGTTCACTCAAACTCACCACATCCAGCACTAAGTTCTTCGGTATCAATCATCCCTTCATCACACACCTGCTCAAAAGCGGTGCCATCAGTGAGCCTGTTGTCCAGGGAGAAACATGAGAATCATCTCTGTTCTCCAGTCACCCACTATTCCATGTCTGTTCCTCATCAGACATAAATGCCCTAAATATTCTTGCCCTACTCACCTCCTTGAAGCTTATCATGACCCATTTCTGATAGCCATCTTACCCTCACTACTTATGCATGTCCTGGCTCTCTAACCCCCACCAAGCACCTTGTGGTTGAGCATCGCTCATCTCTGAAAGAAACCTGCAAGATCACCTCTGTGTCAGGATTTTTCACCTCTTAATAATTCAATTCAGAGTTACCTTGATCTGTCCTGAAACCTGTTGCACTTTAAAAGAATTAAATGTTTTATATGGAGGTAATTTTAGGTTCACACTAAATAAGAAATGGTGAAGAGACACTCATGGTCCTTTTACCCATTCTTCCCTAGAGACCTCATCTTGAACCCTCGGTTGTGACCTCATCAGGTTCTGACAGCACCACAGTAAGGATATAAAAGTCCTCCAGATCATAAGGCCATTCCTGTCTCCCTACACTTATCACCCCTGCCCCTCTCCAGCCCTGCCACATCCTTACCCCCTGACAGCCTTGAAATTATTCTCCCAATGTTTGACCTGGTCAGCACACCAATGTTGCTTGTATGGACTCAGATGGTGTATAAGCTTTTCCATTATTATCATGAGTTTGTAGAGACTCATTCAAGCTGCTGTGTATTAACACTTCATTTTCTCCTTGCTAAATGCTCTTCTGGGATCCCTGATAAAAGTGACCCTATCCTTGCTAGAATATTCTGCTATTGATATTATAATTTTACTGATTTTATCTTAGTACTTATGTTTTGTAAATAAACTCCAATAAGAAAATGGACCGCTTATATGACCACAGCACATACATGTAACTTCCATGTATACTGCATCTGGACAACTCCTGTACATTAAGGAGTTCTAATTCCCATCAGCACAGAATTCCAGTGGGCCAAGGAAGTATGAAAACTGAGAGAGAGTCAAGTAAGAGGTGACCATGTTCTATCTACAAATACATATGAAAAGGGAGAGTACTATAGCCCAGGGAGGTCACACTTTGGGTTCAAACCAGAACTAAATTAAAATGCAGAAAAAGGGCAGTGCATTTTTTTACCAAGACCACGTGTTCTTTGTTACTCATGATACTTCACTGTATTGGCCCACCTTTCCAGCTGAGGATGTGAATGGAAAGGGAACTCAGGACAATCACTATCCACTTTCATTTCAGTTCTTTCTCACTCATTAGCAAACCAATGGGAGAAACTGTTAACAGTTACCCAAGTGTAGTTAAAACAATTGAGTTGGATTTGTGTAATATTTTGTTATCTTGATATGAATGAACTCAACAAGGATGTGCAAGCTCTTAAATAGGACTTGCTTTTTTGGTTTTTAAAGACAAATATTTTATTTTGAAAAGTTAAAATTCCAACAAGGGATTTTATAAGCTGATTCTAAAATTAATATGGCCTGCTTTTAAGTTGCATTTAGAATTAAAATTGCTTTATAAAAGGTGAATGTTAAAAATCTTGCTAATAATTTAAAATGCTGGTTTTTCTACAATGAGAACACCAAAAAACAAATAAAATGCACATGACATATGAGGAAATCACAGAGGAAAAAAACCAATTTCTGTAGCATGATGTTAATGGCACAGGTTACTGCTTTTTGAACAAGGACTCTATTTTTTTTTTCATACTAGACTTGACAGGTGGGCCTAACATATACCAGTAAAAAGGAGTCTATTTCCTTGGAGAAATGGCTGATTCTAGGATCTGATAAAGTAAGTGCAAAACAAGCCTGAATATAAAAGAATATATAAAAGGAGGAAGAGGAAAAGAAATTGAAGGAGGAGGAGGAGGACGAAGAGGAGGAGGAGAATGAGGAGGAGGAGGAGGAGGAGGAGAAAAAAGGGAGGAGGAGAGGTGAAGGAGGAGGAGAAATTTATCACATGACAGGGGACTAGAGTAAAGATCTTCAAGAAGCCAATCTGAATGAATATGAGAAGTAAAATAAATAATGCTAACAGTAAAATATGACTGAAGATAACAAATAAATATATATTTACTGACATTAATAAATAAATGGCTACATAGTTAATAAGTGATAGGAACAAACAAATCTTTCTAAAAGAAGAGTTCCAAACCATGCAGGTGGATAGCATCTCCTTCTGCAGGTGGAAATTACTACCCTTCTCTTCAGGTTGGGAAGATTTAGTGACTAGATCACAAAAAATAGTGTAGACAAAGGGAAAAATGGTGAACTGTCCAAAGGATGAACTTGTGAAAAACTACATTGACCATTGATGAATTGTAGCACTAGGATTTAATGACCATCAGGAAATCATGTCATGATGTGACAAAATTCACTTCATCTCTTATTCCTTCCCAAATTATTTAACTACCATAATCTGATAATAATAATAATAATAATAATAATAATAATAATAATAATAATAGGACCAAACATCATGTAAGGTACATCTTACTTAATAATATAAAAGCTACCATCAGAAGAAATTTCTTCAGGATTATTAAGCCACTTTCTTTGTTTTGAAGTGTCTAAAGAAGTATTAAGTTACATTAAATCACCTGAAAAACAATTCCAAAAGTGAACCATATACTACCATGTATATCCAAAATTAAGCTTTAAAAATTTCTAAGACTTTGTTATTCAATGTATTTCAATAAGCCAGACCAATGTCCCAATCCAACACTTTCCTTTCCTAAATCGTACACACTGAGAGGAACATATACCAAATCATAATTTACTATCCTTGCCCAAATTAATGCACTGGTACACCTAGTGAAATCTTCTCAGACTTCCCAGTTCAAAAATTGATGAAAAAATAAAACTAAATGATTGGGAGTTACTTGCCAACTTGGAAGTAGAGTTCTTTAATTTTCCATCCTAAGTATTTAAGTTTTCAAGCATGAACTATCTGAAAGCACAAACTAAACTATTACCAAAACCCAACTTTTAACTGAAAGATTGTGCAGTGCTTCAAGAACCCATTCTGATACCAGATTGTTAAAATAAAAAATCATCTTTTAGACACACATTTAGCCTAGATTATATCCAAGAATCAATCTATAATAACCTTTAAAACAGACCAGATAAGAGAAAAATCTCCCCAGGTTTTGAACTCCCATTTAATTATGACTCCTATATCAGTGGCAACAGAGATTTCCCCATGCGTGGACTAGATGTTTTCACATATGGGCAACTATAGGTGTAAAATCAAGGGTCTCGGTGTGACGACTTTAATGCATTCAGTGTCCCCCCTTTTTTTTAAGTAGACAGAGATGGAGTAATCCTTACAGGGCAGGGAAGGAATGAGGAAGTTCCCCAAAGCAAAATGGCTTTGGCAGCTTCTGGGAGTCTCTCAGTCTCTTCTTTTACTTACAGGATTAGCTCCTTTGGTTAGGTCCAATTCCATGCAATGCAGCATATCTCCTAACTTTCCAGTAGTCAGTTTTTATCTGCCTTATGTCTTGAAGGGATAAGGGGGTATGTACTCTGATTGGACCAAATTCTTCATCTGGCATCTCCTGGAGAGGTAATATATTTGGTTTGTCTGTTGGGGTAGACGCAGAGAGGCCAGCAGATGGATATTTTTTGGTTCCTTCTGATTCTTTTTCCTCAGTGAGTCCCCAAAATTTTCTCTCTTCATGGCAGATATCATAGCTAAGTCTACTTTACATTGTTGACATAATTTAGGATTTTCCCTTAGAGCTAAGAAAACCTGAACATATGGCACCTCACACCATTTCCCTTCCTTTTTTCAAAATTTTATCAAGCTGTAAAATTATATTAAAATTGATAGTTTCCTCTCGTGTCCAGGTGTCTCCATCAGAGAGTTTGTATTGAGGCCAGGCCAAGAAAATGAGGCAGTTTTACTTGAGTGTCTGAGGGTCAAATCTATTCCAATTTTTCAATACTCAGGCTAGTGGTGCACCTGGCATATTGGAGACAGAGAAGGTCCCATCTGAGTGAGAAGAAAACAGGACTCAGGCGCCCACACCATGCTGGAGATAAATGTTCTCATTAGGGACGTTTCCCTAAGCTTGAGCTTCCTAAATGGTCCAAAAAACCTGTCTCTCACCTTGCTTTGCCAAGGGTGTTTCTGGTCCACACTGTCATAACTGAAAGCAGTGTTGGAAGTAAAAAATAGATCTGTTTAACTGATTTCTGGGTTATGATTCAAATCAAACATATATTAGAAAAAGGTTAAGGCTACAGTTTAAAATCTATGTAAAACAGGTATTAAAAATGTTCTAGGGGCAGGGTGTGTTGGTGCAAGTCTGTAATCCCAGTTGCTGAAGAGTCTGAGGAAGAAGTACCAAAAGTTCTAAGCCAGCCTTAGCAAAAGTGAGGTGCTAAGAAACTCAATGAGATTCTGTCTCTAAATAAAGTAAATAATAATAATAATAATAAACCTGGGGATTTGTCTTAGTAGTCAAGAGTTCCTGAGTTCAATCTCCAATAATCTTCATAAAAAATGTTCAAGAGGGCTGGGGCTGGGGCTCAGTGGTAGCTCACTACTCTGGCACATGTGAGGAACTGGGTTCAATTCTAAGCTCCACATATAAGCAAATAAAATATTTAAAAAAAAAAAAAATATATATATATATATATATATATATATATATATATATATATATATATATATATATATATAATGGACCAAGTAATTAACATGGACTTTGATCTAATTTGCTCTGTACTTTAGCCTTTAAGAATGAAGTTGGCCAGGAATACTGGTTCATGCCTGTAATATCAGCTGTTTATAAGACTGAGACATAAGGATCATGAATTCAAAAGAAGTCTCAGCAATGGTGAGGCATTAAGCAACTCAGTGAAACCCTGTCTCTAAGTAAAATAAGGGTAGGGATGTTGCTCAGTGTGGATTGCTCCTGAGTTCAATACCTGGTATCCCCCCTCAAAAAAATGGGGCTGGGTAAATAGCTCAGCTTGTAGAGTGCTTGCCTTCTAAGCATGTGCCCTGGGGTCAATCCCCAGTAAACAGGGAGGGAGATATATATATATATATATATATATATATATATATATATATATAGAGAGAGAGAGAGAGAGAGAGAGAGAGAGAGAGAGATTGATGGAACTTGCATGTAATTAATTAATTAATTTATTTTAATTTTTATTTTTTTTAAAGACAGAGAGAGGGAGAGAGACAGAGAATTTCAGTATTTATTTTTCAGTTTTTGGTGGACACAACATCTTTGTTTGTATGTGGTGCTGAGGATCGAACCCGGGGCGCACGCATGCCAGGAGAGCGCGCTACCACTTGAGCCACATCCCCAGCCCCAGCATGTAATTTAAATTCAAGTTAATCCCACTTTTATTTTTTTCCTTCCACACCAGAAGAAAAGACTTTCCTTATATGCTTGGAAAGTTTCTTTGGGTTATTCATTTATTTATTTTTTATTTACTTCTTTTAATGTAGTGCTGAGGATCGAACCCAGGACCTTGCAAATGCTAGGTGAGTGCTCTATGGCTGAGCCACAACCCCAGCCCCTTTTGTGGGTTATTAATAAAATGGTCTGACCATAAATTAATAAACAAACAAATATGTTAATAAATAAATAAACCCTCAATTGATGACCAATTACAGTTTTTAAAATTCGTTAACTGGGACACACAAACATCATTTTGGAGAGATTAATTCTTTTTAATGTCACATAATTTTTTTCTACTTTCTTCTTATGTGAAAATCTCAGAATGATAAATTAAAATATTTAAAAAATGTCCTTCAGTTCTTGTAGGAAATCATAAATTGTGCATCCATTTGATATAAAGCATAGGGAAATAATGATTGATAATGCTGAAAGTGGAGTTTTGATATGAGCCAACATTTCTTAGTTTGCCAATTGCATCTAGGTGCTTATCTCATAAATTTTAAAGAAAAAAATTTAAAAAATAGAACTCCCACCATGTGGTATGAGGAATGATATCAGAAAAAAAAAAACTCATTTTGGTGTGCCGTCTCAGAAGTTTACTAATGGTTTAGGCAGAACACAGAGCAAAATGCATTTAGCATAGGCTTTGGAAAAGGCATACAGACTACCATATGGGTTCACTTTCATTCTTTGAGTGACCCATCCTTTTTTCTTTAAATTCAATCAGGAATCACCCTTGGGACAAAGGATTTTGTTGAAGGTGTTCTCACAAGTGGGCTTCAAGATCTTTTACATTTTAAATAGGCCTTAATTGTGTTCATTAACATATGTTCCAGTTAGCCTCCATGTATTTTTGAGTGAGGACCATTATCCACATTACAAGGTCATTCTACTATCTATTCTATTTTATATAGATATTCACTGTGAACAGAGAACCCTAGATTTGGATATGTGAAGAGAGATCTAGAAAACTAGGCATTTATTCTGAGACCTATGGAGAGCTAAACTGAAGTTCTGGATTTCAGATTCCTGTTCTGATTTGAGATACTGCTTCCCCTACATTTAAAAATCGCAGAACTCATGAAGAGAATGAGTTAAAAGCCAGCATCATAAAATTTGTGAGGCCTTAAGAAATTCAAAGGGACCCTGTCTCTAAATAAAAATATTTTAAAAGGGGGGGGGGGGTAATGTGAATCAGTGGATGAACGCCTCTGGGTTGAATTTTCTGGTACCAAAAAGAAAACAACACACAAACACACACACACACAAAATTAAACAAACAAACAAACAAACAAACCCTCATGAAAAACAAGCTCTAAAACCAATAGCCTATCTCATGCATGAGTACACAAATGGATTTGGGGTTCTCTCTTGATATTTATCTCAGTCTTCACTACAGAATCTGGAGAGATGCTGGACTCATGTCACGTGGAAGCCCACAAAGGGCTTTAGAAAGAAGCTGAAAACACCATACAATAATGGAACAAAATGCCAAGGTTTTCAACTGCTGATCTAAGCCTCACTAGAGTAGTCAGAGGCAGGTGAAGGATAAGCTACCCCACAGAGACCCTCTGGCCACAAGATTCAGGAGAGGAGCATGAGGATTCCCTAGCTATGAGTGCCAGTTTCCACCACTGCCACTCTTGTCAGCTTTAAGCCACCTTCCTACCCAGTCTCAAGATAACAAGGCACACTTACCATTTCCTGGCTTTCAGGGTTCTCAGCATTCTCCCTGTGATTTGTTTTCAGAGTCTGCATAGCACAGACACCTGGGCTCCATATTCAGGACAGAAAGCCTACAAAAAGATTGAAAAAATGGCGGGCTCAAGACGCCAAGGGAACAGAAGATTGTGGAAGCCTGCCCCCTCATCATTGGTTGCATGAGGATTGGACAGTTCTCACCTAAGATACTGATTGGTCAAGGCTTCAGGCACTGCCTCCAGCATGAATCAAGTGAGTGCAGAATCAATCTGAATGACGGGCTGCTCCACTGTCATTGTTAAAAGACTACAGATCAGGGCTGAGAATATAGCATAGTCAGTAGAGTGCTTGTTTTGCTTATATAATTACATGAATTCAATCCCCTGCACTACATACATACACTCCCTCAAAAAATAAATTAAGTAAAGGACTTCGGGGACTAGGGTGCTTGGGAAGCACTAGAGTGCTTCCCAAGCATCCGTGAGGTATTGGGTTGAACACCCAGCACCACATTAAAAAACCAACCAACAAACAAAATACTAATGGTATTGTGTCCATCTAAAACAAAATATTCAAGACAAAGTAAAGACTTTGTATTGGACATGTGCACCCTCACTACAGAACCCATGAACACTTTTTATATATAATTTATACATATATGTCTTCAGAGAGTGTATTAAATACTCCTTGATGACTTTTCAAGTAACTTATATTACAGGTATGCTTCACAACCCTGAAATCCTCCCCATGTCACATCTACTTCTTCTTCTTATTATTATTATTATAATTATTATTATTATTATTATTATTATTGGGTCTGTGAATGCGGTTATTTTAAGGCAAAGTTTTCTTTCAATACTTGGACCTATCCCAGAGGGAAGTGCATTGACATTTATAACTGTTTATAAGGTTAAAGCAATTTGTGAATAAATATGTCTGTACTTTTATTTATGAAAATGATATCACAATTTCTTTATTTTTTTTAACTTTGCTGTTCTTTGTCTCATAAAAAACAGTTTGAACTTGAAACTCATTCCAATATTCCCATATCCCTTCCCCCCCAAAAAAATGACTCACATGTATAACTGAAATTATTGAGACTAATAAATTTTGTATCCTTTATTTTAACTAGTAAAGTCTATAGACTTTTTTTTAATTTTCACCCTTACATGAAGCCCAATTATTATAGCTTTCTTATTCTGTAACTGACCTGTAATATTCTGCATATTTTACTCCAATATCTGATCACTTAGGACTATTGATGTCAGGTTGGAGGGGATCTCAAAGTGGTCATGCACAAGGCAGGAAATGGATATAGTAAGATGTAAGACTGGAGATTACTGAGTATTTAGATTTTGCATTACAAAAATAAGTATTGGTGGACTATATGGGAGTAGAGAGAAAAAGAGCAATGAAAAAAAAAAAGAAAAACTTGAGCAATAAAGGGGTTCATATGCTACAAGTCTACAATGATGGTATGACTGTAGTGGGGTAGTGTTCTTGGAAGCAGCAATAAAATTTGGAGGGAAAGAAAAAGGTAATTTTTGCACAGTTCCCAAGTAAGAGAGCCAGGTGAATGGGTTCTGTGTTCATCTCTTCCAACCTAGGAGTGGAATTTATAGATCATATGGTGTGTTTCAGTAAGAAGTAAAACACCATTTCCATGTACCTTTACACTTTGTCATGGCTAAAAGCTGACTTTGACAATTCCAGTCACATTACATCTTTGCACTTGTTAGTTATAAATTAATTAATTAATTCCATTATTTATTTGTTTCTTTATTAATTAACTTTCTTTGGTTGTCATTGTTTTTACATTACTGGTGATTACATAATTGCATAAGTATTCTCAATGTTAATTTTTCTTAAATATTGTTTAATGTGTTTATTCATACATTTACTTTTCATTTAAATGTTTTTTTCCTTGGCCAAGCCTAATTTATATTAGACCTCAATCTTTGTTTTTGTAGACTACATAAAATCACATTATTCCAAATAACTCAAGGGTCTATCATCTTGGCAGAACCCTAATCACACACTAAAGTTGACCCAGTCTAGGTCAATTAAAAGCTGTGTCAAATATCTTTTCTTATTATACAAACCTTAGTAAACATTTTCTCTCTCACTTTTATATGTTAGAGAGCAGACTAACTTTCCAAAGCAACAGTTAATAACATAGATGTGTTTTTCAACTAGCTCACTATTATTTTTGAATGATTTACATCCTTGACACTAGGAGTGTCACTGATTACTTTTTTATTTTTGCAAGATCTCTCTCTCTCTCTCTCTCTCTCTCTCATATTACAAATTGAAGTTATATATGCTTTTTAGCTAGGGAACACTCTCAGCCTTCAATAAAATATTCTATAAATAAGGGCTTTTGCTGATTTTTCTACAGCCTCACTAAGTTGCTGAGGCTGGCTGACTTTAATGTTTTAGAATAAAATGTTATAGAAGCTAGCATTATATATATATATATATATATATATATATATATATATATATATATATATATATGTGTGTGTGTGTGTGTGTGTGTGTGTGTGTGTGTGTGTGTGTGTGTATCAGTGAATACTCACCAGGAGTATATACACAATAACAGTAAAGCAAAAATGAATTTTAAAAAAATGGAATGAATGAATAAATAAATCAATAAATAAAACAGATGAAAAAGAACACAGATTTTATGTGACTGAAATTGTCAAATGTTGATTGTGGCCAGACAAATTTTAAAGCTACTTGGAAATAGTTTTATACTACCTACTTAAACATACTCTGTGAATTATCAATTCCACTCCAAGGTGGGAAGAAATAAACACATACTCCTTTCATCTGACTCTTTCTTTTGGTTACTGTGACAGAGTTACCTTCTTCTTTAGCTTTTACCTCATTTCTGACTCCAAAGAAACCCTTATCCTCATGCTACTATTGATACACACTTGACATTTTAAATCTGAAACCTTGAGCTTGTCATTCTTTCCCTCTTTCCTTCACAGCACTTTATTTCTCTACCCCTATCTACTCCACAAATACTTTTTCATGAATACTCACTACTACATACTCAGCATCCAGCAATCTCACATCCATAACCATCCCAATCCTGCCTTTTCCATGGATAACTTTGAAATCCCCTCCACTCAGATAGCAATAGTCCAGAGTAAGGTCAGGTAAGGATGTTATATATGCAGGTTTTTAGAAGTCATTTACATAACAATAAGCCTATAAAAAGTGGAATGTATTTTAGCTGAGATAAAAAAGAAAATGTACAGACTGCACTGTTAAACTGAAGTGTATAAAATTCACTAATCTCCATAATTTCGAAAAAGAAATTCTATAAAAAGAAGGTAAAGAAATGAACATAATACATAAAGTGACAAATTTGAAGACACACCAAGTATATATATCCAAAGAGTGTCATATATTGGTGCTTTCAAAAGACAAATTAATTTGAAATCAATGTGGTTAATGTGAGATGTAGTAATCATTTATTAATTATATATAATGGCAGTATATATGTACATGTATAAAATGCATCTCATATAATTATATGTTGCAAGAAATAAATTCTAAAGTAATTTTTTTTTTTAATTTTGCTGAAACACTATAAATACCTAAATCTGGGGTTATGTATTACCAAATATTCAGGATACATTTTATACTTTATAAAGTTTATCACTAACCAAAAGACTTTTTTAAAAAAAATTTAAAAGGAGTAGTATTTAATGCCAAATAGAACATAATGCCATCATTTATTCTTCATTGTTAATTACTTTTTAATTATATATGACAGCAGAATTCACTACAATTCTTATTAAACATATAGAGCATAATTTTTCATTTCTCTGGTTTTATTCAAAGCATATTTACATGAATTAATTTCTTTATACATGTACTTTATATAATAATATACATCATATTACACTATCATTTATTTTTTAATAAAGTATTTTCTTTTTTTTTTGAGAGAGAGAGAGAGAGAGAGAGAGAGAATATTTTTTTGTAGAAGGACACAACACAATGCCTTTATTTTTATGTGGTGCTGAGAATTGATCCAAAGTCTCAATCGTGCTAAGTGAGCACTCTACCTCTAAGCCACAATCTCAGCCCTCCACCATTATTTTGAACCCCATGAACCCTATTCTCCCAATCCCCAACAGGTTATTTTGATACACACTGAAGTATGCTATGAAGTTATAGAAAAGAGTATATACATTATATTAATATGACTAGAAAAACTTTTGTAACTAATACATAGTATAATAATAATAATAATTATAAACTTTCTATTTAGAAAACAATAATGTATACATCTCGTACTACTGACATCTTTTCAAAAAAATGACATCTTTTTTAAAAAAAGGAATTATTTGTGGGAAAAAAGTGGTATTTTTGCTTTCTTAATATCAAGAATAAATGATTTTGAGAAGTAATATATAATTCAATATAAAAATAAAATAGAACAAGTTTCCACAGCACACACCTCTAATCCCATTGGATTGGGAGGCTAAGGCAAGATAATCCTGAGTTAAAAACCATCCTCATAAACTTAGCAAAGAACTTAGCAACTATATGTGACCCAGTCTCTGTGTGCCACTGATTTAAATTTCCAGTAAGAAACAACAACAACCAAAAGAATACAGAATATTGATGAAGACACAAAACAAATTCTCATGAAGTAAAAATGAAGTGGAAATTGCTGTTATTTCTTCTTGAAAACTGTTTATGTATATATGAAGTATTCCTCACCAAGCAGCATAGACCTGTAGAAATTTTAGTATGTGTGTACCATGACAGTGTATAGTTATATGATAGCATAAGGCTAGAGCTATACTTGTCAACACAGTGGAAATCTGGGGCTTAGGAGTAAAGAGGAGGTACATTCAAAAAAATAAAAATAATAAAGTTTGAGAAAAATTGGTTTCTAGAACCCAGAAAGATTTTTATTTAATTAGAGTACAAAATACCACATAAAAGTATTATTCTGAAGTTACATCAGTTAAATACATTACATGTATAATGGCTTTCAATGAAAATATGTAGAACTTATCACAAACTAAATAAAAATTTACAAAAACATATAAAATACTGTGCATAAATAAAACTAATCATTACAAGACAATTATTTTAACTCAATTTAATATGTAATATTTTCCCATCAAAATTTTTGCATTTTTTTCAATACAAGAAGAGAGCTGGATGTGGTGGTTTCACAATTATAATCCCAGCACCTTGCGAGGCTGAGACATGTGTATTGTGAGCTCAAAGCCAGCATCAGCAAAAGTGAGGCCCTAAGCAACTCAGTGAGACACCATCTCTAAATGTCATACAAAATAGTTCTGGGGTTGTGGCTCAATGGCTAAGTTCCCCTGAGTTTAATTTCCAGTGCCAAATAAAGAAAAGAAAAGAAGGGATCCAAAAAAATTCATCTTGGAAACAAAATATGTAAAATACCTGAAAGCCTTTAATAAAAAAACAAACAATATAGTTATTATTATGTGACACCATATGAAAAATAACGTTAGATTGAATGAATGAATCTATCCAACCTAAAGTTAGAATTGGGATCTAGTGGCAAATTTCACTGTAAGAGTGTGTGTGTGCAGAATGTGCAAGGTAGTCAGTTCCAACCTTAGCAACACTATAAAAGGCAAATGTTAAGATGAAATGATGTTGAAAATAAAGCAGAATATTAAAATGAGAAACACTCTCTCCATCTATAGATACATTTAAGAAAAAAACTACTATGAGTGTCTTTTTGGCAAAATTATAATGAGTAGAGAGATTTAGATACACTGAATATTAGTTGTGTCTTGAGCAATGTACCACATTTGAGACAAAATCCCCAATTGCCATCATCACTTATAGTAAACAAAAATGTGAGAGGTGTGCTGAGAATGTAGCTCAGTTTTTAGAGTGCTTGCCTTGTATGCACAAGGCCCTGGATACAATCTCTTGCAGCAAAAAAAAAAAAAAGAGAGAAGGAAATATGAAAGAAGTGATACAAAATAATTGTGGTGATAGCTAGGAGTCATAAAAGCCTTTTCAAGTTTTTCATTAGCTGTGATCAAGACACAGAAATATCCAAATATCAAAGCTGTCAATTTATCTCAAAAAAAAAAAAAAAAAAAAAAAAAAAAAAAACATCTGTCAGCATATTTTCCCAACTGCTGTTGCTGACAGATGAAGTTCACTCTAGCTTGTATTTTAGGGGAAATAGGGAAGAATCCAGTAATCTACTCTTAGCTTGAGTGAGATTTTAGCACTTCCTGAATCCTGCCCCAACCCTGACACACTAGTAATAATGCCAGTACTACCAATTACTCCTAGAAAAAGTTGTGTGTGTGTGTATGTGTGTGCTGAATGTCTCAACTTTAACATATTGCTTACATTACTATGTCCCTGATACACTAGTAATAATTCCAGAATTACCAATTGCTCCTAGAAAAAGATTTGTGTGTGTGTGTGTGTGTGTGTGTGTGTGTGTGTGTGAGTACTAATGTCTCAACCTTAACATATTTTGTTTACATTAGTATGTCCTGAAGTTCTAAGCTCTGGAAAAAAAAAGGTGACTGAGTTTATGTAAATCTCTATAGATTTCAAACAATTGAATTTACATCCTTTCCCAGCAATTTTATAAACTATGTTACCAAACAGTAATTTAGAAAGGAGTTTAAAAACCAATGATCCCTGTTCATTACAACAAATCTTTACAGAATAGTCCTACATTGGCTACTTCATATAAACTATCCTCAGGGATAAATTGCATCAGTCAAAGAGATTTTCTGTAGCCTTAGCAGTGTTTTTTAAAAGGTTATTATACTAATCTGAAAGAGCTAGGTGTGGTGGCAAATATAGTAGCAGCTGGAGAGGCTGAGTCATGAGGATTGTTATTTGAAAGACAGCCTTAAGAACATAGCAAGGCTATAAGTGAGATATTAGTGATATATCACCTGTCTCAAAAAAAAAAAAAAAAAAGGACTGGAGACATAACTCAGTGGTTATCACCCCTGGAGTTTAATTTCTAGCACCAAACCACATCAAACCAAATATCTAAAAGATCGGAGAGACTCCAGAGTATATGTGTAAATGTATAGATAAAAATGTTGGTTAAAATATAAAATTAATAAAGATACTTTTGAGAAAAACTATCATGGTTCTTAAAAGCTCAAAATACAAATGCCATATAATACACTAATAGTAATATTTTAAAGCAGAGTATTATTGTGAATGTCTGTATTCCCAGTGGCTTTGGAGGATGAAATAGGTGGAACTTAAGTACAAGACAAGCCTCAGAAACTTGCCAATGACTTAAGTGACTCAATGATACACTGTCTCATTAAAAAAATATAGATGTAAAACAGTGGTAAAGTGCCTAAAAAAATAAAAATAAATAACAATTCTTGGTTTTAAAATGCCCTATAACCAAGTAATTATAATTATAGATATATATATATATATATATATATATATATATATATATATATATATAAATTGGAACATTGTTCTTAAAGAAATTACTTTATTTCCATTTTCATTGTAGGTTTATTCACAGTAAGTAATAAAAGGAATCAAATGAAGTGCAATTTAGATACAAGGTATTGATGAAAATGTTTCTTTTATCTACTTGCCTAAAAGGCTATATACTTATAATTCAAACTGCTGCCTAAAAGTCAAGACTGAGATACTGATTTTTCTGAATACTCCAAGAGATTTTTGTACCTCTGGGCAAACTGTGTAAGACTTTTCTAAAACTAAGGAATAGGTAATTATTGGGTTTGACATGTGGACAATACACAGTAAATTTCTCAAGGAGGAATCTTAACTCAGACACTGTGATAAGGTGTCTGAGTCTGGGGAAGAAAGAGGAAGTAAAATCAGAGTTTGAGATAAAACTAGGCTCTAAGCTTCACTGATTTCTAGGTTATTGATTTAATCCAAATAGATATTGGAAAAGGGTTAAGTTTACTAATTAAAATTTATCTAAAACAGGTATTTAAAAAGTACCAGGAAAGAGCTGAAGGTGTGTCTCAGTGGGACAGTGCTCCCCTAGCATATATGAGGCCTTTAGTTTAATTCTCAGCACCACATATAAATAAATAAAATATAAATAAATATTTTTTAAAAATACCAGGTGATGGTCCAGGGTTGTGGCACAGTGGTAGAGTGCTTGACTAGTATGCATGAGGAACTGTTTTCGATACTGGATCCACATTAAAAATAATAATGATAATAATAATAATAATAATAATAATAATAATAATAATAATACAGATACTGTGTTCACCTACAACTAAGTAAAATAGTGCCATGGCCTGTGACCTTCTCAATAACTGTGTTCTAATTAAGCCTTTGCAATTGAACTTGCTTGTAATTTAAATTAAAGTCCAGTTCCACTTTTATTTCCTGCCACACTAGGACAAATGAGTTTGCTTGAAAATTAGGAATACTTCTAAACATAATGTTAATAAACTTGTTTTACATATTTAAAAACTCACTTGAAAGCAAAGTTGGTGGCACAGGCCATAACCCCTGTGGCTTGGGAAAAATTATACATGGGTATCATGAGTTCAAAGCCAACCTCAGCAAAAGCAAGGTACTGAGCAACTAACTGAAACCTTGTCTCTAAATAAATACAAAAAATAAATGGGCTGGGGTTGTGTCTCAGTGCCCCTGAGTTAAATATATGGTATTAAAAATAAGAAAAGAAAAAGAAATCAATTGAGGACAAATACATTAAAGAAACAAACAATCAAACAAAATAAAACAAAAGAAAAAACCTTATTTTTGAACAAATTCACTAATCTATTTTGAGGATTGCCTTAGGCCTGTCCTAAACAATTCCATTTAAAAAAATTCAGTTTGAAACCTGCAGTCTCACCAGTCTTGCCTAAAGAAGCCCTTCAGTATTGCCTTCAGAAATAAAGAAATCACAACAGAGTGAGGCCTCTGGCAAGTTGTCCTCCCCTAGTAATAGGGAAGGGTGAGAAGGCCAGGGTGCAGACCACCAGACCAGATGTTTCTGGCCCTAGAGTAAATGATGTCATGGAAAAATCTGGTGGTAATTAATAAGGATTGAAAAGGGGGTAAAAAAGCCTCAAAATTTAGTATAAATAATAGAATAAATGAACAGATGTTCAGCCAGCTCAATCAAAACTGCACTTGAGCTCCAGAGGCTAATGAGGACTTGCAATGACATCTCATTACTTCTCATCATTTGCATTTTCCTCACCACTCTTAAACTCTACAGCCACATAATGACATTAGTGAGAGAGGGAAGGGTAAAAGATTATGTGATGTTCTTCTCATGTGATGAAAACTTAATTTCAGTGGGGAGGAACCCAATGGGGACAATAAAACCAAGAGGGAAGGTCTCTCACACACCCAAAATACATATTTTTATGAATGAAAATTTTATCACAATTACTTTAAATTTTCATTTAACTTTACTGCTGTCTGGTCTTATAAGAAAGCAAATTGTATTTTAAACATCTAAGCAATATCCTAAGGCAGTAATATTTCCCCAGGGGGAAAAACAATATAACACATGAGTATAATTTAAAAATTTCTATTAAAAATTCAGAACAACAGCTTAAATCAATTGCAATAACTTAAACCACTATATCTAAAATATTATTATTTTGACAATATAAATCTACTAATAAATAAATGTATTTTTCAAGATTCATCTTAATCTTCACTCTTGACCTCTCAGGAATATCTATTTCACCACAGCTATATTCCATATTTGAGATCAATGAATACGCTGACTTCAGTAAGGTGTAAAAACTGGACAACTTAGTTCTGTGTCATAAGTTATGAAATAAATTTACTAAATAACATTCTCTCAAGGCCAAAGACCAGGAGAGACTGTGAACTTTGAGAGAGCTGCCATCTACAACTCAGAAGTGTACAAAAGTGGACACTGTTTTTCACAGAATTCTGGCACAGTTCTATTTCCATTTTAGATATCATACTGTAACCAAAAGAGATGGATATCACTGGAGAGAAGACTCTAGGTCATCAGATCATCAGTAACCCAGAAACTAGAGTCTTAACATTTTAAAGATAAACTTATTTTGCAATTTTGTCTTTAGCCCAATTCAGGGTTTTGATTTCAAATTTTTTCTTTGGTATGGGGTATTGTGAGAATATCATCAAATATTAAATCATAGAAGTCTACATACATTTCTAAATAATTCAATAAATTCTGTCAAGAGATTAAAGTTTAAATTTAAATTAATGAAAATGTACCACTCCCTATAAGGCATGATGTGTTTTTCACATAACTTCAGTTCCATGTGTGATTGAATTCTGGCACTCAGCCCATGGTTAGTGGATTAGTTATCTATCACTGAATAAGAAGAAACTATATCAAAATTATTGTCACATGTGTGGAATTATCATCAATTAAGGCTAGTTTCATATGGGATCTTTTTACTGTATGTAATTAGGTGATAGTTGATAAGGTTACTGAACTTAACAGGGAGATATGATTGCCAAAAAAATGCATCCTTCATCTCAGAATCAAATAAATTAAGGTGGACTCATTATCATGGAGGTGACGGTGTTGTGAAAGTAAAAACAAAGTATTCAAAATGTTTCCTGACTAATACACTTTCATAGTCACAGTTTTACATAAGTCACACACACACACACAAATAAGAGCTCTGATCCAAAGTTTGGGAAACATACTCTGCACTTTGGCTAGAAGAGGATCAAGAACACATTGTCAACTTTATGTGTTCAGGTAAGGCTAAAGAATTGCTAATATGTTTGACACTCAGTATCATTTGCCTTTTGTAATAGATGAAGTTTACATAGCTGTTCAGTGTGAAAGAATATTTGGAAGGTCTCACAAACATTAAGAAACTCTACTGGAATTCAGTATCAACTCTATGTGACCCTCTAGATTTATACAAATTATCAATCTTTTATTATTGTCTTAGAAGTTAGATGGTGGCACAAAAAAGCAGGATTTTTTTCTTTTTGTACCAAGGACTAGACTCATGGCACTTTATCACAAATTGCATCTCCAGCCCATTATTTTAAGACAAGCCATGTTCTCTCTAAGATGCTTAAGGCCCCACTGAGATATGAAGTCTAGCTTTAACTTAAAATCTTTCTTTCTCAGCCTCTTGAGTCACAGGAATTACAGACATGCATTAAAATATTGACTCTTGTTTTCAGGTTTACGAACAGGCAACACTGAAATGCTAAGCAGAGAAACAGTTGTTATAATCACCCCTTTGTTAATTCTGGCTTATTTCCAAAGGTTTAAATGTTGAAACCAATATTTCAATGTATATTGAAGGTAACATTATCTATTACAGTCAACAGTCTGTTGATCTCCATTCTATCCAGACAATTTTTTACTGACTAAACTTTGATTTAATTTGAAAATATTACTCAATATGTTTGAACTTCTGTTTTTTCTGCTGGAATTATTAGTATACTAGGTTCAAACCTTACATTCGATGGAAAATTATGGTGTGGTTATAGCTAAACAGAAGACTATATGATAATTAAAATTTTAAACTCACAAGGATGAGGTATTTTCTTTGTTATTTTTTATGTATCCTTGGTGAATAAGATACAGAGTACTCAGTCAAATCATCAATCATACAAAGCAGGCTGTATCTCTAGTTAATAAAGAAAAATATCAAATACAAAAAGTTGTGTTGCAAAATCACAAGGCACTTGGTTTGTTAACAGCAGCAACCAATTGGATTTCTGCCATATTCAGTTGTATGTATATTCCAGATCACCATAATAATATCAGTATTACTTCAAAACATATTACATCTTTAGTTGCAGCCACACAGCAGTTGATCAATGATAAGTTGAAAGAATAATGAGCTTGTCAGGATACTATGTGGAGATGGCTTTTAGTAATTCTATGCAGGGGGATTGTGTTCTAGTAATATCACAATACATTTTTTTGTGGCCTGGGGATGCAGAGCTCTTACCTCCTTGCTAATAGATCATTGCAGAAGATTTCATGTGTGTAGATTTTTTGATGATTAATCCTAAAATGGTGGATCATTGGCTACAGGTAATCTCTTGTTGATGCTTCCAACAGGTCATTATTATATAATAATATTATATATATTATATTATTTTTATAATAATAATAATAATAATAACAACAATAATGATAATTATTATTATTATTATTATTATGTATTCAAGTAATAAATACCCTGATTTAGTGTATGCATTGATTGTCATAAACATTTTGTTTTGAGCATGTGTTCACTATGTAAAATATTGACCATTCACCTTTGCTTTCTGGCCTATATATTAAAAGGCCTATGGAATGATGCAGGAATCTAAGGGTTGAAGGTTCTGGGCTGTCTGGGAGCTATTGTGGTTGTTGTTGTATTTGTTGTTGTTGTTGTTGTTGTTTGGATTGCCAATAGATGAATGGATTAAAAAATGTGGCATTTATACATAATGGAACATTACCTCAGCACTAAAAAATAACAAGATCATGGCATTTGCAGGTAAAGAGATGGCATTAGAGCAGATTATGCTAAGTGAAATTAGCCAATCCCTAAAAAACAAATGCTGAATGTCTTCTCTGATATATGGGGGGTGACTCAAAATGGGATAGGAGGGAAGAGCATGAGAAGAAAACTACCACTAAATAGGGAAGAGAGGTGGGAGGGAAAAAGAGGGAGAAGGGGAGTTGCACAGAAGATGGAAGGAGGACCTCATTGTTATACAGAATACATATATGACGTGATGAGAAAAAAAACTGTGTCACATTAGATTGGATAAAGAGAAAGGATCAGGGCGGAGTGGAGGAGTAGGGAGGATAGGAAGAGCAACAGAATAGAATAGACAATATGATTGATGTATGTACATTCCATGTATGTATTAAATGTCAAAATATATTCTGCTGACATGTATGACTAAAAAAGATAATAAAAATAAATCACATGTTTAAAAAAGTTCCTCACATCTTCTTTGATCTGCTTGAGCCCCAAACTTTGCTTTTTTGATATGAGCCCCTACACAGCAGCCACAGATGTGAAACTATTTTTAATTTGAAACTATCACAAATCCTCTGCTTTATGCATGGAGTATTATGTTATTTTGTAGACATGCTCCCAGTTAAATTTTATAGTGGATATTTAGTGTATTACTTATTTTAGATTTCACATATTGCCTTAATGTTGTCTCTCCCTCACTTTTTTATGTAGTGTTTCATGTTTCATATTCTCCATTTATAAAACTTTTGTGATAAAAATACAGTGGTTTTGTTGTAGTTTCTGTACCATGCTCCATTTTTATCATGACTGTAATGAAATATATCTGTTTTTAAATTCCTCCTGATAAGAAATTTTAAAAATATTGCTTGTCCTTGATTTTTCAATTCAGTTCTCAGCCATTTCCCAAGTTTATTTTAAAACCTTTCTATAAGCTTCAGAAGTTTTTCCCAAACATATTATCCCCATTGAAAAAAAGTTCACCAGATGTAAAATTTTTTTTTTTTCTTATTCTTTTCTTTTCTTTTACGGGAGAGGAATGAGTACTAAACCCAGGATAGTTCTCCTAAACCCCTGTATCACTAGCCCTTTTTAATTGTATTTTATTTTATTTTCAGTTTTCAGACAAAGTGTTGCTTAGTTGCTTAGGGACCTCTCCTATTATTTTTGCTGAATTAGAAATTAGGATTCTCATGATTAAGTCTCCCAAATCATTAAGATTGCTGACATGAGCCACCATATGTGTGTAACCCCCCTTTTTGAAAAAGAGGTCAGTACTTCACTTTTAAGAGAATTTAAAAATAATGATGAATCGTGGCTCCTAAAGGAGATAAGATTTGCCTTTGGGTCAGGCATATTTGATCTTGATACATACTTAAAAATTGTGGGCACACAGGAAATCATATTTGTAAGATCCTGTCTCAAAATTTTAAAAAAAGAAAAAAAATTGAAGATATAACTCAGGAATAATACTCCCTCAGTATAACCACCAGTACTACACTCATATAACACACACACACACACACACACACACACACACACACACACACACACAGTACTTGCTCCCTGGGGCTGGGGGCAACTGGAGCCAGGTCCTGGCAGGGCCTCCCCAGGGCCTGGGCAGGGGAAGCTGTCCAGAACTGTCTGTCAGTGGAGGGGGCAGGGAGACTGCCACTAGGAGCTCACAGTGTGCCAGTCCCTGGGGCCAGGCCAGCTCAGCCTGCTGGCTCCATCCAGAGCCCACGCAAAGGGATGCTGGGGAAGGCAGCCAGGATAAGAGCCACCAGTTGTGAGCTCCCTTCCCCCAGCAACAGGGGACTAAAGTGAGTCAAGAAGGAAGGAGGGGGCCCTGGAGGCCTGGGGTAGGAGCCCAAGGAGCTCAAGAAGGCACCCAGGGGGAGGGGACAAGGGGAGGATGCCTGGAAAGGCAAACCCATGTGTGGGGTAGGAATGGGGGGCGGGGAGAGCAGCGAGGTGCTGTGGCATTGAAGGTCCTCAAAACTGGCTCAAAATTAAGTCCAGAGAGTCCTCGGTCCTGGCTCCCGCTCCAGAAGGCCAGTGTTAGCCTCTCCTCATCCCCAATCCTTCAGCCTCTTCTGGAGCCCACAGGCATGACAGGCCCCAGCCCAGGGGTCTCTGAGGAGCATCTCAGACCGTGGATCTCTGGCTCAGACCTGGAGGGGGGACCAGCTCGGACCCCGCTGCCCAGACAGAAGGTTGGTGCTGAGAAATGTAGGGAGAAGAGGTCCAGCCAAACCCCATGCTCAGTGGGACCACAGCCATGCCAAGCTAAGTCAGGTCCTGTCACCAGGGAGAAGGGTTAGTGTAGGCTCTTGTGTCCCCCAGAGAAACCCCTGGGGAGCCTGGGTGCAAAATGAAAGGGAGGTGAACAGGAAATACCAAAGAGGGCTGCTCCCCAGCTGGGGGGGAAGCCAGACCTCAGACCCCCAGAGGAAGTGACTGGTGATCACAGTTTGATCCAGGGAGACACCAGCTGGTGGTCAGCTTCCACCCCTGGCTGGCCTTGACCCAGTCATCGGCCTGTCTCCCAGTTCCCAGCTCTTTCACCCAGCATGGACCCCCCCAAAAAAAGAAACAACACCCAGGCAACTCGATATGGTCCAGAAACCTCCAGGGTCCCTGGGTTCCAGGAAGCCAGCAAAGGAGTGGGCGGAGGGAAGAGAATGCAGAGGGTCGGTTCAGTGGCCGAGAAGCTAGACTTCAGGAGAGAGAAGGGCTAGACCTCAGAGCCACTCAGCCAGCATGGGTGCCTCATGAAGGGCAGCCTGAGAAAGCAGGCTGGGGAGGGGGCACACACCCACCTGTTCTGCAGAGATGTCACAGTGGAGATGATGCAGATTTTCAGGCAAGGCCCAGGGCCAGAGGGCAGTTTGGGTGGAGGCAGAAAGAGGTCCAGAGGGCAGGGCCCCAATTTGAGTCCCTCAGCAAGGCCACACACTCCCCACAAGCACATCTAATTTTCCAAGTTGAGCCAGGGGAGCTCCTGAGGCCTGGGGGATGGGATAGGAGGGGACAGAATAAAGGAGAGGACTGTCCACCCCAAGTCCCTAAAATAGGTAAGCACCTCCCACATGGCAGGACAGAGTTGCTGGCCTAGCTGGACCCAGCAATGGACACTGCTGTGTTGCAGTAGCCAAGAAACCAAGAAGCAGGTAAAGCCCAGCCCAGTACCCAATCAAATGTCCCAGGACCTGGCCTTGTCCTCCCATCCCTGAGCAGTCCAACCTGCTTCTCCCCCACTTTAACCTCAGCAGCTTGCCAGGCCCAGAGCAGGGGGTAGGGTGGGGCTGGCCACAGCTGGGTCCTCAGGGGGAATACAGTGTCTCCAGCCTCAGAGTTCATAACTGTTTGCCCATCTGTACCTGAGACAAGCTCTTGGGGGAGGGGTCCACGATGTCAGTTGTTCACCAGGTATGTAGAAGCTCCTGGGAGTGACTCAGGCAGACATGGTGGGTGACATCAGGCCACCTATATGACCTTGGATCCCTGGCTGTCCCTCAAAGCTGCCTCAACTGCAGACAGGTGAACATAATGGTATCAACTTCACAGAGCTGTTGATAGGGCTCATGAGAAATGGCCCATCAAGCACTCAGAATGCAGCTGGCCCAGAGTACACCTTAGTAAGCACTATAGATAAATGTCTTGCCCCCTTCATCTCAAATCAAACCTCCCTTCCCAGAAGAAGACTTGGGACTCTCCTAAGAAAAATAAAGCAAGACAAGATGCAAAGAGAAGTTATGGGACAGGCTCAGACTCGCCTTGCAAGTCCAAGTGGGAAAACAAACTCAGTCCTGGGAATCCACAGCCCTCTCTATTCCCCTAGAAGAACCTGAGAAGTGGGTATTTGGAGCCAGACAGAAAATTCTAAATAAAGCCCATTTGAAGACCCAATTAAAGTGGATTTGGGGATACAAAGGGCACATGGGGACGGCTGTTTTGTTTACTGAACTAGCTAGATCCTGGTTGGATGGGGGTAGCTCAGTCTAGAACCAGGCTCAGGGACTCAGGTGGGAGTAATGGGGCACCCACCAGCATCTTCTTTCGACCTCCAACCCTAAAATTGGGGTGAGGGGGAGGCAGGCTTGGTAAACTCCTCTCCATGGGATCTGGATACCCAGGAAATGAACATCCCAACTGACAGATGGTCACAAACCCTGCTGCAGGTGCAGCAGGACAAGGCTGCTGGCCTTTGTGGCCCTCCTTTCCTCATTAGACAAACAAGAAAGTATTCTACAACCTACTCCCTGGTACTCGAAGCTACCAATGAGAACATCTGGGGACCTTGAGGGTCAAAGCTCGAGGTCCAGGTGGCCTGCTCTGGGGACTCTTCAGAGGCACCCTATGTGCATGCACCAAGGGCCACCCCACAATGCCACACATGCCAGGCAGACTCTACCACTTTCCTGCCCTGGCTCTTCTTCACCTGGGTTCCAATCATCTCAGGAGAGCCAGTCAGCACTCGTCCCTTCCCTTCCAAACATACGCGCCCAAGATTCCCCAGATTTAGTCCTTTAAGTTTCTTACAGGCAGGTGCCACAGCCTCCTCTTCTCTTTCCTCCATTGCAACCCTTGGAAAGGAACTCAGAGCCAGAAGGGACTACACACCTTCCTCAGCAGTCACCTCTCTTTATCCTACACCAATGTCCTAAGCAATGTCCTCCCCGAGGACCCTGTCTAAGTCAGATAAGCAGAGCAGTCTCTCAGCAAGAAATTGCCTCTTGCTGGAATTGTTTACTCTTTTTTTATGAGACAATTCATATATCCATTTATTTATTTGACACCCATCTATTCATTCTGCAGGTCTATATAAGCATTTTGAAGCAAAATCAGAAAAATATGCTCCCTATATTACCATCTTGTAGGACTTTCATTCTGCTACTTGGAACATCATCTCCTGCAGAAGGTTCATTACATAGAACACACGCTATTCTTTCTAGTATATACAAATGCTAAAGAAGACATTCCACATACTTTCACAAAAAATCAATAAATCAAATTGTCACAGAGTAAAAGCAAGTTGTCTCTTGGTGGAACTGTTTACTCTTTACTGGGGTCTCACTGCCACATACCCTACCCGACCAACTGTCTTTTCCTCCAAGGTAGAGAGACCACAACAGCAAAAGGCCTGGCCCGGACTCAAAATATCCCTCAGAGGAAGGAGCCTGTGCATGAATTTGAAATGGAAAACCCAGAATTATGACTAGGATCTGCCTGCTAACCTATCTTTAATTTCTTGGACATGTGCAAATACACTCAGAATGACACGATTCAGAGAGCCCCCTCTCCAGAATTTCCCAAAACCTCCTAGCCCCTCCCAGCCCCACTGAATCATCAACTAAAA
This sequence comes from Callospermophilus lateralis, assembly GCF_048772815.1. Classification (NCBI taxonomy): domain Eukaryota; kingdom Metazoa; phylum Chordata; class Mammalia; order Rodentia; family Sciuridae; genus Callospermophilus; species Callospermophilus lateralis. The sequence goes on from NW_027513745.1 coordinate 29,496, forward strand.
GACTTTTGGGTCCCCAAATCCCCTCATGAACCCCCCTGTCATCTGAGCTCAAGTGTCACCTCCAGGATAGCCCTAACCAGAAAGCCTCCCACTCCCTTCCCTGCCTATTCAAGGATTGGCTTTACAGGATGAATGAACCCATATACTTGTAGGTGGGCCCTTGATCATACTATAATACACTTCGGTTTTCTCACCTGTGGAGCTTCAGCAACTTGAGCAAACCTAGCATATAATAGGTGATTAGTAATCACTTGGGCTGAATAAAAGGACAAATGAAGAGCCAGTAAATAATATCAGCACTAAAAGCCTTGAAACCCAAACTGTGTCCAAGATAAGAGGAATCCACAAAAAGTAATCTAATAAGTTTGGAAATCACAAACTACTAAAAATATCTGAGTCCTACATTAGCATTTTAAAGGCTCAGAGAAACTCTAAAGGTTTCAAAAACTTTTTAACTATTTATTCCAGCATTTGCCAAATGTATTTTTCCATAGAAAATACTTTTTAACCCCCCTCATGACCACAGCTTTATAAATGGTCAACTGATTCTTAGAAGAAAGAACTTGCTTCTTTGTTTTTATAGGACTGAGTCTAGCACAGTGCTCCACACATGGAAGATGCTCCAATTATTTGAATGAATGCATATAAAGTAAATTCACCCATGTGCATTCTCTCTGGGTGCAAACCTATAAACCTAGGAGTTCCAAACTTTGGGTACAAACTGTACCCAAAGTAACACAGCACCTGTACTGAGATTCTGAACCAGACAAGCAATGACAAAAGACCTTTCCCCCAGCTGCAGACACACAAGGCCATTCACATACATTCGTTCACATTGACTCATGCACACATGTACAGATACATGTGTGAGCACACATGAGCACACCAGCACAAACACACTCACATACAAGTACACATACCTACAGGCACATGGACTCGTGCATACACAGACACATGGGCAACCCATTCTGGGGCATACTCCTGCCCTCCCACACAGCCAGCTTCACTGTGCCTGGCCCAGGAGGCTCCTGAGATGGGCTACAGTCCTCTGGTGGGGTGAGAGGATGGACATGAGGAGGGATGCACAATCTGGCATCCCGAAGAAGGCTAGGTGTCACCCAGCAGGTGACAGATTAAAAGTTTATTGCTGTTTCCTGCCCATTATCTCCAGTGCTGCATTTTGACCATAAATATAGATGAGAGGGAAGGGAGAGTCTGCAGTGGAATCCCACAAGAAGAAAAAACTAACCCTCCTCTATATGGCTACTCAACTTACAGATCTCTCTCCCTTAAGCTTTCCTTGTATTTTTTGAACTATGGGTTAAGCCCAGGGATGCTTAACCACTGAGCCACATCCCTAGTCCTTTTATTTTTTTTATTCCAACACAGGGTCTTGTTGAGTTTCTTAGGACTTCAATAAGTTGCTGAGGCTGGCTTTGATCTTGTGATCCTCCTGCTTCAGCCTCCTGAATCACTGGGATAACAGGCCTGCACCACCGCACTTGGCTCCAGGGAGCCATCCTCACACTTCCCCTGGGAGGGAGGAGAATAAACTAAGACTCAGCAGTAACACGGCAAGGGTGTGTGGGAGCAGGGTTGGGAGCCAGACCCATCTGCTCAGAATTCCCCCACACTCCAGAAGCTTAGGGGTCTCCAGGCTGTCTCCAAAGTGGGTCCTAGCCTGGGTCAGTGGGGGCAGCAAGCTCCCCCAGCACATATTGCCCCTCCCCTAGGCACAGTTCTGCCACAAGGTCACTGTATAGCCTTGGACACTCGACTTGCATCTCTCTGGGCAAGTCTGACCATACATATGAGATGAATGCTCAGCTGAAGGTTCTCCAAGATCCTTTGTTGCTCATGAAAAAGAAAGCCTAAGGCCCCCGCCTAAGTGTCAATTAGTGCCAATATTAAATTAGACCCAGGCTGTAAAGAACACAGGCCGGCACCTATACCCAAGGGTGCCCTTCTGATGTTAGCTGCTCCTGGTGGTCTAATTTCACAATTCAGGGTCCAAAAAAAATGCCATTCCCTATGCTTTGCCTGATTTCCCCTATTAAAAAGAATCTCCCCCAACTTCCCCACCCCCCCAGCCCTAAGCCTGGACCTCAATTCTGGACTGCCCTGACTGGTCTGGGGATTAAGGCCTCATACCCTTCCAGTCTATGGGCTCCCTGAACACATGGCTTCCTTTGGGTTCTCAAGCATCTTCCTGGGAGTCCAGGTTAAGCTCAGCTGGTAAGATGCTCTGGATTTAGATAAAATAATGGATGTATGGAAGGGAGGTGGGGGAAGGACTGAAGGACTCACCAAAGAAAATAGATGCCTACTGGGTGCAGCCTTCCCTGCACCCAGAGCTGCCCAGCTGCCCAAAAAAGAAATGAAACCAAAGTGGTCAACTTTGCTAATAATAATAAAAGAAGTACAAACAAAAACAATGTGCAATGTCTTGCTTGCCTGATGGGCAAAAAGAAAAAAAGGGCAGGGGGGATGATAGAAACAAAGAGAAGAAAGAAATCCTCCTAGGTGGGCAAGGGTTCAGAGGAACGTGCCATACACCTGGGCCCTGTTGTTGAAGAGTTCCCTGGCACAGCCTTTGCACAAGGTGACTCAGAAGGATCTACCAAATTGCTGGGTGTACTGGCACAAGCCTGTAATCCTGGCAGCTCAGAAGACTAAGACAGGAGTATCACAAGTTCAAAGCCAATCTCAGCAACTCGAGGCACTAAGCAACACAATGAGACCTTGTCTCCAAACACAATACAAAATAGGGTTGGGAATATGGCTCCATGGCCAAATTCTCCCTGAGTTCAATCCATAGTACCAAAAATAAAAGTATCAATTTTTTTGAGTGATGCTCTTAGACCCAACAATTGCACTTCTAGTAGTCCAGCCTAAGAAATACTCAAACAAGAATACAAAAATGAATACCTGAGGATGGTCCCTGCAGCACTGTCACTAACAGCAAAACACTAGAAAGCAACTGTATGTCCACCGCTCGAGGACTGTAAGTTTTAGAGGGCTGAGGATGTAGCTCAGTGGTCCAGTTCTTGCCTAGGATACTGAGGGTCCTGGGTCTGATACCCAACTCCATGAAAACAATCAATTATTTTGGTGCATCCTCTCCATAGAGCCCCTCTGGCTGTAACGTGGAGATGTGTGATGCACACGTGGTGCTAACTCCTTCACCAACAATCTTTAACCCTGGCTGCATATTCAAGTTTCCCAGGAAGTTTTCAAAGAAAAACTGACCTGGGATCCCTCCTCAAAGACTCCAGATGCTGGTCCCAGGTCAAGTAATTGTTTTTGAGTGCCTACAATGATGCTAATTGTGCAACAAAAACTGAAATCTTGGCAACGTGAAATATGGAATGAGAGTCAGTGTAGCCAGGGAGTAGCAGGCACCATCTGTGTTCAAACTGACACATACAGGTGTACAAACCCAGGTCTAGTGTAATGGCACCACTGAAAAGGCCCTGGGGAAGGGGGCACCCAGGATGCTAGTGCTCTAGGAAAGGAGCAGGACTGTTTTTTAAGATGTCAATTTTTCCACCCCAGATTGGAACATGGACAGCCCTAAAGACAGAACTCCACAGATGGACAGATGGGTGAAAAGGAGGGCTCCCCCTGGGAGCTTTTATTCATAGCTGTCTCACCCAGACCAGAGGTGGGCCTCTGCTGTCCTTCACAGCCACAGAGGTAGTTATAAATAAAGGTGGTGGTGACTGACTCAGGCTCTGGACCTAAATAAGGCCTGCCCTCAAATCCCATCTCTGCTACTTCCAGCAGTATGACCTTGGGCAAGGGACTTCTGTGCCTCAGTCTGCCCACCTGTGAAAGTGAGATAAGGAAATCAGAAAGCTGCTGTGAGAATCTCATGGAGGAATGGGGGAAAAGAGAAAGACAGAGCCCCATGGTGCACAAAAAGCTAGGTCCTGACTGTTCCTCCATGTGTCCTCCCCAGGGATCAGGGCTGGTTACTCTGGATGGATATGTTTCTGGCATGGTCACCACTGGATTACAGCAGTACCCAGATGACCAGCAATAGTTTGCAAAACACCTGGAGCCAAAGAGCCTGGGACACTCCCAGCTGGAACCAAAGATGCCCATCACCACCAACTCTCCCTCTCAGACACCTGGAAACATCACTGTCAAGCCTCAAGCCTCTCCCAATCTGTTGCTCACCCTAAACCTTATAAAGGGCTAGAAAGGACTCAGCTGCCCTGCTGCAGAAGCCCTAGATCAGTCAACTCAGATGTATCCACTGTGGCCCCAGCACTTGGAAAAGAAACTATTCTTTTGGTACTGGGGATTGAACTCAGGGGCACTCAACCTCTGAGTCACATCCCCATCCCCATTTTATATTTTATTTAGAGACAGGGGCTCACTGAGTAATTTAGTTCCTCACCATTGCTGAGGCTCGTTTTGAACTTGTGATCCACCCACCTCAGCCTCCTGAGTCGCTGAGATTACAGGCCTGCACCACAGCACCCAGCTTAGCCTGCATTATTTTAAAACCCAAGTTTTGTGTGGTTCCTGCTTCTTGTGTTCCATGAATTAAAATCCTATACCACCTAAGACATGCAACTGATCCAACTAGTTCCATCCCATTTCATAGATAGGGAAACTAAGACTGAAAGAGGACACTATTTTTCCACAATTCATGGAACACATTGCCTCCAACACACACCCATCCCCCACAAAAAAATAAAGCATTTTGAGCCTCACCTTGGAGATAGGGTTGTTCGTTTGTTTTTACAGAACTGGGGATTATTGAATGCAGAGGTGCTTTTCCACCTAGCTACATCCTCAGCCCTTTTTATTTTTTTATTTTTAGATAGGATCTGGCTAAATTGTTGAGGGCATCACTAAAATGCCAAGGCTGGCCTCAAATTTGTAATCCTCCTGCCTCAGACTCCTGAGATCACTTGCTGGGATCACAAGCATGCACCACTCTGTCAGCTCAGAGTGGCCCTTGGTTTTCTACTCTGGGCAGCAGGGTTCCCTGCGAGCACTGCCCATTTCCTCCCTCCTGCTTCCTACTCCTGACCATACCCCTCACTCTTAGTGCTAATCCTGGGCAAACCCTCCCTGAAAGATGAGGAGGGTCCTGAAGGCCACCTAATGGTAGCTGAACTGCCCAGCACTGGCCAGCACCAAGCCAGTTAAGGATGTCCCATCTGACACCTGAATCTCTGTGGCAGGATGACCATAAGCAGCAGGATGGGAATTTATTGAGTCAAACATTCGGTTTTATTTCAAATTAATATAAAAATCTCATATTGCTTTTATCATATTTAAAAGAATATTTTTCAAGCCTAGGACCATACAGGGCACAGGCCCCCCATGAGCAGCAACTACTGTCTCACTGCATGCAGCACCTGAGAAGGAAGAGGATGGCACAATCCACCCCCAGCTCCAGAGCACGAGGGCTGACAGCCTTACCTCCTAAGCAGAGCCTTGTATGGGCCAGGCAGCTGTTCCACCACTGAGCCCCAGCCCCAGCATTTTTTTTTTATTTAGAGACAGGGTCTCACTGAGCTGCTGAGGCTGGCCTCCACCTTGAGATCCTCTTACCTCAGCCTCTCGAGTTGCTGAGTTTACAGGTGTGAACTACTGTGCCTGGTTTTTATGTCCACCTTCTACCCAGAATGTCTCTTCTCTGTTCTTTCACAGCTCCCAACTTCCCATTATCAGTTTCTAGTGTCAAAACAGTGACCATGTCCCACTGAACAGCATCCCTGTCTCCCTCAACCAAATACTGAAGGGATATCCTTCCAGTCAAATAATACCAATACTTGATTAAGAATGGCCCCATGACTGTCCAACTTTCACCAATTAAAAGCTCATGAAAGGGGGGCTGGTACTGGGGCTCAGTGGTGGAGCATTCACCTAGCATGTGCAGGGCCCTGGGTTCCATCCTCAGCACCACATAATAATAAATAAAACAAAGGTATTGTGTACAGCTACAAATAAAAAAATATAATATTATAAAAAAAACTCATGAAAGAAAGGCACATATACCTACCCTTTCCTATGGAGCTCTATATATCTCACTGATCTTTCCATAGCTCGTCATCTTGAAAGTCTAACTTGTATCTTTTTATTTTTTTTTATTTTTTTAAGAGAGAGTGGGGGGGGGAGAGAGAGAGAGAGAGAGAGACAGAGAGAGACAGAGAGAGAGAGAGAGAGAGAGACAGAGAGAGACAGAGAGAGAGAGAATTTATATATATATATATATATATATATATATATATATATATATATATATATATTTAGTTATTGGCAGACACAACATTTTTGTTTGTATGTGGTGGTGAGGATCGAACCCGGGCTGCACACATGCCAAGCAAGCGCGCTACTGCCTGAGCCACATCCCCAGCCCTTGTATCTTTTTTATATGTTAATATTATCAGTCCTCCCAACTGATCAATCAATACCCACCAAGATACATCCCAGACTTATATGTTGTTTTTTAAACAGGGTTACATTATTTATATTTATTTTTAACTTTTTTTCTTCAAAACAAGTTTAATTTTGTTCAGGTCCTAAATTAGGGGAAGAACTTAAATCTTAAAAAAAAGGTAAAAATTCAAGCCATTATAAAGTTAAGCACCCCTCCCCTTAACAATAAATATTGAACTGATATAGGTGACTGAACTGATATAACTGATTTAGTTATAGATGGACAAAACACAATGCCTTTATCTTTATGTAATTCTGAGGATCAAACTGGGTCCCGCCCATTCTAGGCGAGCACTCTATCGCTGAGCCAAGATCCCAGCCTGCTAACTTGTATTCTATAGATTAAGAAACTGAGAGCTGGGTGTGGGGGTGCATGCCTGTCATCCCAGCAGGTTGGGAGGCTGAGGTGGGAGGATGGCTAGTTGGAGGCCAGCCTCAGCAACCTAGCAAGGCCCTGAGCAACTCAGAAAGACCCTGTCTCTAAATAAAATACAAAAAGGGCTGAAGACGGTACTCAGGGGTTTAGCACCCCTGAGTTTGATGCATGAAAGCCCTCCCCCCCCAAAAAAAGGATTTCTCAGGCTTTTCTCTGTTTTTTGGGGACAGCCTTGCAGTGCAGGTTGTTTGGCAGCATCACTGGCTACTAACACTGAAGTCCCCCCATCATGTTTTGAAAACCACAAGAGACAACTCTCTAGATACTCACAAAGAACTTCTGGAGAGCAAAACCAGCCCAGGTCGAAAATCACTGCAGAACTAATCTCACCTAGCTAGACTTCCAGAAAGAGCACACAGAGAACGGGAACAGGCCACAGCTCAGGGGTTCAGAGCTGGCGACTGTCCACACCAACGACACCAAAAAGTGAGACTCAGAAAGCCCTGTGGACATTAAGAAAGGGAAATCAGGGGAGAATGCCCTATACAAAAGTACCTCCAAAACATCCAGAAAGAAAGGTTCTTACCCTGAAAATCAGGCTTCTTAAAAGCAACACTGGAAGATAAAAAGTACCAAATAACACTGAGAGAAACAGCACTGAAGGAAACAGCTATCATGCTGGTGCTGTGGTGCAGGCCTCTCATCCCAGCAGCTTGGGAGGCTGAGGCAGGATGATCATGAGTTGGAGGCCAGCCTCAGCAAAAGTGAAGCCCTAAGCAACTAAGTGAGATCCTGTTTCTAAATAAAATGTAAAAAGGACTGGGGATGGGGCTCAGGAGTCAAGAGCTCCTGGGTTCAATTCTTGGTAAACCCCCTCAAAAAAATGGAAGATGACTTGGACAAGCTAATGTTCCTGTAAGTGCACACTGTATGGCATTCCAGCCTCAGAAAATTTCCCTCAGACACAGAACTTCTTCATTCACCATCAGACACCACACAACACACCCTGGCAACTCCATATGTACAACTTCAAAATTAGAATTCAAGCTTTGATTTCACAGATGATTGTGTTTCTGCTTCTGAAAGGTCAGGAGCCTGCCCCAGGCCTCCCAGCTGATCAGTCAATACCCATCAAGACACATCTCAGACCTTTATGTTGTTTATTTCTGGATAGTGTCACATTAAGTCACTTAGAGCCTGGTGAAACTATTGGGGCTGGCGTCCAACATGTGATTCTCCTGTCTCAGGCTCCAGAGTCACTGAGATTACAGGCAAGGGCAACCACCCCTGGTAAGAGCCCACTTCTTTACATACAAAAGCACAGGTTCCTACTCTCTGGTCCCAAGAGACCCTTCCAGAGAACAAGCCATGCCCAGACAAGGAGCTCTGGGAAGCCTGAAGATCTGGCCAATCCCCTTGCAGATCCCAACAAGCTTCACCATGTGTCCTCTTTTGTCCCCTAGAAAGCCCAACTGTGAAGGGGAATTATCAAACCCTCTGCCCAATTCCAGCATTTAAAATCTGCAGTTTGAAACTCAGCACTCAACTGAGCCATTTTGTGCCATCAGGAGACTTCCTGTTCCTCTGCCTGGAAAACACTAGAAGCCCCTTGAAGATCAAAAGCGCCTTTCTGTTATTCATCAATCATGCGTGTAGCCAAAATAGTGGTGGGCAAATTTCGCATTCAATAAAATACTGGATGACTCATTTTCCCCCTCCAATAATTTGCCACAGAAGATTTTAAAATATTTTTTAAATGTGCATGGACATAATATCTTTCTTTTAATTTTTTTAATATTTATTTTTTGTTGTAGTTGGACACAATACGTTTATTTCACTTATTTATTTTTATGTGGTGCTGAGGATCGAACCCAAGGTCCCGTGTGAGGTGAGTGCTCTACCCCTGAGCCACAGCCATAGCCCATCACAAATATTTTCGAGGCCCTGGACCAACAGAAACATATTTTCAGCTGGGTGTGGTGGTGCATGCCTATAATCCTACAGCTTAGGAGGCTGAGGCAGGAGGATCATGAGTTGGAGGCCAGCCTCAGCAACTTAGCAAGGCCCTTAGCAACGTTAGCAAAATCTTGGCTGTAAATACAATACAAAAAAAGGATGTTACTCAGTGGTTGAGTGCCCCCAAGTTAAATCACTTGTTTAGAAAAGAAAAGAAAAGAAAAGAAAAGAAAAGAAAAGAAAAGAAAAGAAAAGAAAAGAAAAGAAAAAGAGTTGCATTTCTCAAGCCAAGGAAACTTGAAAGAGTTCAAAGACAATCCCAATGACCATACCCCTCTCAGGACTTCCCCCTCCCTCTGGCAAAGATGATTTTCATTTTAGAAGTATGAGTTTGAGATCAGATTTATTTCTTAAACACACATAAGACCCATGTCACTAAACAAAGACTAGTTAAGATGTATATTGCATTTGGCTTTGACCTGAGGTTTTTCCTCTTGGGCAGCAGAAATCAATAAGAACACAAGGACCTTTCCAGTTCCCAGAGGTCCAGCCCACAGTATGGCTCTTCCTGCCATCTTCTTGCTTTTGATGAACTCTTCTATGACATCACATGCCAGGTCAATATTACTGTGTTACAGTGGGGAAAAAATGCAGTCCCTGCTCCAGATGATTCACAGACTCGTCCAACCAACCCTGGGTGCCAGCACCCTCCAGGCACTGCTCTGGATGCCCTGACAGTGGCGGTGAGAGAGAAAAGTCTGCTGGGGACAGTGGCCCACACCTGTGATCTTAGGGACACAAGGAGACTGAGGCAGGAGGATGTCAGTTCAAAACCAGCCTCAGCCAAAGTGAGACCCTGAGCAACACAGAGAGACTCTGTCTCTAAATAAAATGCAAAATAGAGCTGGGGAGGGTCTCAGGTGTTGTGGGCTCCTGCAGCTCAATTCCTGGCATCCCCCACCCCCAAAAAAGAGACATAGACAAGAAACCAGAGGCTTTTCTTTGGCCTTTTCTGTTAATAGGAGGCTCCGAGGCCACAGTCACAAGCTCATATAAATTGCAGGTTTCTGTAGCTGCTCAGCCTCCTTTGAGACCATGGGCCATGACTCTATGGTCCAGCAGCTTAGAGGCAATGGAGTGCAAACCCCCAGCTGTCATTACTAAACTGGGTGACCAATGGATGTGTCATTTGTTTTCTGCAAAAATATAATAATAGTATTAATTAAAATAAATACCGTAAGTGCTGGGACTTGGTACAGTTTCCACTTAACAAAAGCAGACCTGACTGGTAAAAAGATGCTTGGGCGCGGTGGTGCAGGTCTGTCATCCCAGGGCACCTGGAGGCTGAGGCAGGAGAACTGCAAGGTGGAGACCAGCTCAGCAGCTTAGCCAGACCCTGTCTCAGAATGAATGCAAAAGGGGTCACAGTATTGCTCCGCGGGCAGCGCCCCTGGGTCAACTCCCAGAATCAAAGTGACACTGAGTTGGGGCAAATGCCAGGATTGTCCACAGGCCCCCATACCCTCGGTCGCCCAGCCCCGCCCGCTGCCCTTCTCAAGCGTTCTCCTGGCCAAGGAGCCCCATGGTCGCCTGCTTGGCCAGGAAGCTCTCATGGAGACCCAGCCCCTTCCTGTGGCTGTGTGAGGAAATACGGGGCATCTTCATGGTGCTCTCCACCTCCTCAATCTTCAACGAGCCAGCTGGAGCCCAACCCACGCAGGAATCACTACCCTGCCACAGCCCAGGGGTTACCAAGTAGCCATTACTAGGGCGGCTCACAAGAGCCCGCCTCCATTGGTGCTCCATTGGAGAATATTGGAACACCGCCACTCTCCATTGTCTCAGGTATGTGCTCATGGCAGCTGCTGGTAAAGCTCTGCCAAAACACTTCCCTCTGTGTCTCTGAATTGACTTCCCTGGCAACAGTACTTCCGGAGCTCTGGGGTGTGATTGCAGAAGGATGGAGCCCCGGGGTTTTGTTCCCTGGCTGAGGAGCTGAGCCCAGAGGGTGGGTGACCCTGATGAGCATTTTTCTGGGTTTTTTTTTGGTACCCAGGATTGAAACTAGGGGCTCTAAATCACTGAGTCCCAGCCCCAGCCCATTTTTGTATTTTATTTAGAGATCGGGTCATACTAAGTATCTTAGGGCTTTCCTAAGTTGCTGAGGCTGGCCTCCAACTTGCAATCCTCCTACCTGAGCCACCAAATCCACTGGTATTAGAGGTGTGAGCCACCATGCCTGGCACCTACTCAGAATCTTTATAAATTAGTGACACTTTGTCAGAAGCAAATGGCATTGCACCATTTTGCAGATGAATAAAACCCATCCAGAGGAAAACAGAACTTCCAGAGATAAGCCAGCTCACAGGAGGTTGAAGACAAGCCTGAGATCCACTCCAGCAGTGGGGATTGCTGAGGCCCATGTGATTTCTTTATCCTCTCCAATCTGACTTTTAAATCTAATTATTTTATTCTGATCATTGACATCATTGTTGAGTCGATGTTTGCCTCTTTCCTTCTACTGATTTACATTATGAAGGTGAAGAACACATATTTACCATTTTAATTTTAATTTTGGAACATGGTACACAGTCTACAAAACAGCTTCTAGATGAGACTTTTTATGAATTCAAAGAAGGTTCTAGAAACCCGCCCCCCTGCACACTCACACACACTGTTGAATCCATGCTCTTTATTTTTATACTATGGATTGAACCCAGGGGCACTTTACCACTGAGCCCCATCTTCCCTTGTTTTTATATTTTGTTTACAGACAAGGTCTCACTGAGTTGCTTAGGGACTCACTAAGTTGCTGAGGCTGGCCTCCAGCTAGCGATCCTCCTGCCTCAGCCTCCCAAGTCACCGGGATGACAGGCATATGCCACTGTGCCTGGCTTCAATTATATTTTTATCCACTAATAGGTACTAAAGTGCCAGATCAATGCAATGAAACATACACCAATAATCCTCTGGAAAACTGCCTTCCAGAACCATGCATGGACAATCCCATCTCTGCCGCCTCTCAGTTTCCCACTCCCATCAACTTTCACCTTAAGTTCTTCAACCTCTCTTCTCTCCAGCCCAAGATAGATGCCCTCAGTCACTTAGTTACCAACTTTTCTGCTCCCTGCCTGCCTTGACCACTGTTCCATCTGACCATTGAACCCCCAAGCCCGGGGTCAAGCCTGCCTTTTCTTCTGTACTGGTGCTCAGGAGGAGAAAGTCACCCAGGGTTCCCCAGGAGTCCTTGGGTCATCATGGCCCCCAACCTCAGCTGAACACTCACAACTGTGCAAGTGATGATGACCAGCTCTCCTATTTCTGCAAAATTAAAAAAAAATGTAGCTGGGATTTTGACAGAGATTATTTTAGAGCTGTAGATTATTTTGTTCACCATGTTCCTCTTGTCAAACTAACTACATCATCTGTGAACATGGAATATCTTCTTATATATTGTGCATGATTTTATTTGAGAAAAGTTTTATACTTTTATGTACAAGCTTTTTTTGATTTTGGTTATTTTTTCTATGAATTTATTTTTTATGCAAATATAAATTTTTTTTTAGATTTTTACACTAAATTGTTCATTACTGTTATATAAATGAGATGACCTTTTCAGTATTTATCTTGTAACCAATAATTTTGCTGAATTCATTATATTGTCTGTGGCAGTGATATTTTTGATCTACATTATTTGGCATCTTTTATAAATGGGATTGTATTATCTGCAAACAGAGATAGTTTATTTCTCCCTATCTAATTTTGTTGCTTTTTCCCCAACTAAATATTTAAATATTTATTGTCACCTGAGGCAAAAATGTTTATTGTTCTTTTACTGATATGCAATAAAGAATTGAATGATTTTACCACACCTTTCTCACCACTGAAGAGAACTTCCAAAAAAGTAGAATTAAAAAACTATAGAACTCAAAATAATAAAATCAATAACATGGACTTTACTGACATATAAAGAATATTTCAACCTGCTTCCAGGGAATATGCTTTCTTCTCAGCAGCACATGGATCCTTCTCTAAATAAACCATATAGTATGCCACAAAGCAACTTTTACCAAATTAAAAAAAAGGTAGAGATACTACTTTTTATCAGATCATAATGCAATTTATCAGATCATAATGGAATGGAATTGGTAAACAATGACTAAATAAAAAATAAAAATTAATCCCAAACCTGGAGACTAAATAATATGCTACTTAATGAACAATTGGTTGGAGAAGACATCAAGAGGAGATTAAAAAACTTCTTAGAGGTAAATGAGAAAATAGACAGAACATATCAAAATATCTGGAACACTATGAAAGCAGTAATAAGAAGAAAGTTCGTTGCATGGAGTTCATTTTTTTAAAGAACAAAAAGTCATCAAATAAATTTCCCTATTTTTTATCTCAAAGCTGTAGAAAAAAGAACAAATCCACAGCTAAAGCAATAGAAGGCAAGAAATAATTAAAATTAGATATGAAATAAAAAAAATTAAAAAATTTACAAAACAAAAAGTTGGTACTTTGAAAAAAATAAATAAAGTTGACAGATCCTTAGCTACACTGAAGAAGAGGAGAGAAAAAACCCAAATTACCAGCATATTTCATAAAAGATAATGTCAAACAGACATAACAGAAGTACATAAAATAATTAAAATTTATTTTGAAAACTTATAATTCAATAAAATAGAAGATATTGAAGGCATTGACAAAATTCTTAACTCATACAACTTACCCAGATTGAATCAGGAAGATACACACAATGAAATAGAAGATGCTATCAGAAGCCTACCAACCAAGAAAAGCCCAGAGTCAGAGAAATACACAGCCAAGTTCACCAAGACTTGAAAAGGAGAACTACTATCAGTACAATTCAATTTATTCCAGGAAATAAAAAAATAGGAAGCACTTCCAAACTCATTCTATGAGGCAAATATTACCTTGATTCCAAAACCAGGCAAAGACACACCAAAAAGAAAAAAGAGAACTTTACACTAATATTTCTAATAAACATAGATGCGAAAATTCTCAATTAAATTCTAGCAAATCAAATACAAACATACCAAAAAGATTGTGCACCATGATTATGTAGGATGCAAGGTTGGTTCAACATATGGAAATCAATGAATGTAATTCATCACATCGATAGACAAAAAGATAAGAATCCATATGATTATCTCAGTAGATGCAAAAAAAAAGCATTTGACAAAATAGAGCATCCCTTTATGTTTCAGACACTAGAAAAACTAGAAATAACAGGAACATATTTAAACATTATAAATGCTATCTATGCTAATCCCTAGGTCAACATCATTCTAAATGGAGAAAAATTGAAGGCATTCCCTCTAAAAAATGGGAGAAGACAGCGATGCCCTCTTTCACCACTTCTATTTAACATAGTTCTTGAAACACTGGACAGAGCAATTAGGCAGACTAAAGAAATTAAAGAGATAAATATGTGAAAAGAAGAACATAAATTAGCACTATTTGCTGATGATATAATTCTATACATAATATAACCAGGAAGCTCCACCAGAACAAATTCTAGAACTAGAAAATTCATTTAGCAAAGTATCAGGGTATAAAACAACACCCATAAGTCAAAGGCATTTCTGTATATCAGTGACAAATCTTCTGAGAGAAAAACAAGGAAAACTACTCTATTCACAGTAGCCTCAAAAAATAAAATAAAATACATGGAATCAACATAATGAAAGAGATAAAAAAGCTATACAATGAAAACTACATACCCTAAAGAAGAAAAAATTAAAGAAGACCTTAGAAGATGGAAAGATCTTTATTGCTCTTGGATAGGCAGAATTAATATTATCAAAATGACCACACTACAAAAATCACCATACAAATTTAATGTAATTCCAATCAAAATCCCAATGGCATTCCTCAAAGAAATAGAAAAAGCAATTATAAAACGTATCTGGAAAAATAAGAGACCCGGAATTGCTAAATCAATCTTTAGCAGGAAGAGTGAAGCAGGTGGCATCACTATATCAGACCTTAAACTATACAACAGAGCAATAATAACAAAAAAACCCTGGAATTTACACCAAAACAGACTAGTAGACCAATGGTACTGAATAGAGGACACAGAGACGAACCCACAAAACTACAATGATATTATATTATATAAAGATGACAAAACATACACTGGAGAAAAGATAGCCTCTTCATCAAATGGTGCTGGGAAAACTGGAAATCTATATGTGACAAAATAAAATTAAACCCCTATCTCTGACCACGCACAAAACTCAACTCAATATATATCAAGGACATAGAAATTAAACCAAGACTCTGCATCTAGTAGAAAAAAAGTACACCCTAATCTTCATCATGTGGGATTAGGCTCCAAATTCCTTAATAAGACTCCTGTGGCACAAGAATTAAAATCAAGAATCAACAAATGGAAAAAATCAAACTAAAATGTCTCTTTGTAGCAAACTAAACAATCTGTGAGGTATATAAAGAGCCTATATCTTGGAAGCAAATTTTTACCTCTCATGCATCTGATGAAGCATTAGTCTCTCAGGTATATAAAGAACTTAAAAAGCTAAGCACCAAAAAAAACCAAATAACCAAATCAATAAATGGGCCAAGCAATATTACCAAAAGTTCTTTATAGATTTAGTGCAATGCCAATCAAAATCCCAAAGGCATTTCATGTAGAAATAGATAAAGCAATCATGAAATTCATATAGAAAAATAAAAGACCCCGAATAGCAAAAACAATTCTAAGCAGGAAGTGTGAATCAGGCAGTATAGGGATACCAGACTTCAAAATATACTACAGAGCAATAGTAACAAAAACAGCATGGTACTGGTACCAAAACAGGCAGGCGGACCAATGGTACAGAATAGAGGACACAGAGACTAATTCACAAAATTACAACTATCTTATATTTGATAAAGGTGCTAAAAGCATGCAATGGAGGAAGGATAGCATCTTCAACAAATGGTTCTGGGAAAACTGGAAATCCATATGCAACAAAATGAAACTGGATAACATTCTCTCACCATGCACAAAAGTCAACTCAAAATGGATCAAAGAGCTTGATATCAAATCAGAGACTCTATGTCTGATAGAAGAAAAGGCTCGCTCCAATCTACATATTGCAGGGTCGGGCTCCAAATTCCTCAATAGGACACCCACAGAACAAGAGTTAATAACAAGAATCAACAAATGGGACTTACTCAAACTAAAAAGTTTTTTTCTCAGCAAGAGAAACAATAAGAGAGGTAAATAGGGAGCCTACATCCTGGGAACAAATTTTTAGTCCTCACACTTCAGATAAAGCCCAAATATCCAGAGTATACAAAGAACTCAAAAAATTAAACAATAAGAAACAAATAAACCAATCAACAAATGGGCCAAAGACCTGAACACACACATCTCAAAGGAGGACATACAATCAATCAACAAGTACATGAAAAAATGCTCACCATCTCTAGCCGTCAGAGAAATGCAAATCAAAAACACCCTAAGATACCATCTCAATCCAGTAAGATTGGCAGCCATTATGAAGTCAAAGAACAACAAGTGCTGGCGAGGATGTGGGGAAAAGGGTACACTTGTACATTGCTAGTGGGACAGCAAATTAGTGCAGCCAATTAGGAAAGCAGTATGGAGATTCCTTGGAAAGCTTGAAATAGAACCACCATTTGACCCAGCTATTCCCCTTCTTGGACTATTCCCTAAGACCTTAAAAGAGCATACCATAGGGATACTGCTACATTGATGTTCATAGCAGCACAATTCACAATAGCTGGATTGTGGATCCAACCTAGATGCTCTTCAATAGATGAATGGATAAAAAATGTGGCATTTATACACAACGGAGTACTACTCAGCACTAAAAAATGACAAAATCATGGAATTTGTAGGGAAATGGATGACATTTGAGCAGATTATGCTAAGTGAAGCTTGCCAATCCCTAAAAAACAAATGCCAAATGTCTTCTTTGATATAAGGAGAACAACTAAGAACAGAGCAGGGAGGAAGACCATGAGAAGAAGATTAACATTAAACAGGGATGAGAGATGGGAGGGAAAGGAAGAGAGAAGGGAAATTGCATGGAAATGGAAGGAGACCCTCATTGTTATACAAAATTACATATAAGGGGAAGTGAGGGTAAAGGGGAAAAAGAGGGGGAGAAATGAATTACAGTAGATGGGGTAGAGAGAGAAGGGGAGAAAAGGGGAGGGGGGACAATACAGTATAGGAAAGGCAACAGAATACAACAGACATTAGTATGGCAATATGTAAAGTGGATGTGTAACCGATGTGATTCTGCAATCTGTATATGGGGTAAAAATGGGAGTTCATAACCCACTTGAATCAAATATATAAAATATGATATGTGAAGAACTATGTAATGTTTTGAACAACCAATAATAAAAATTAATAAAAAAATAAATAAATGGGCCAAGGACCTGAACAGACACTTCTCAGAAGAGGATATAAAATCAATCCACAAATATATGAAAAAATGTTCATTATCTCTAACAATTAGAGAATTGCAAACCAAAACTACTCAAAGATATCATCTCACTGTATCCAGAATGGTAGCTATTATAAAGACAAACAACAATAATTTTGATGAGGATGTAGGGAAAAAGTTACACTCATACATTGATGTCAGGACTGCAAGTTGGTGCAGATTCCTTTGAAAATTGAGAATGGAACCACCACTTGACCCAGCTCTCCTTTTTTTTTTTTTTATAACCAAAGAACTTGAAAAACAGCATATTATAGGGACACAGCCACATCAATATTTATATCAGCACAATTCACAATAGCTAAACTGTGGGACCAATCTAGATGCCCTTCAGTAGAAAAATGGATTAAAAAATGTAATATATATATATATATGATATATATATATATATATATATATATATATATATATATATATATATATATCCATTTAATTTTTATTCTATATAGCATATATTATTATCATCTCCACTGTACAAACCAGAAAACTGAGGCACAAATAAGTCATGTGACTTGTTCAAGAGCACAATGCTCTTAAATGGCAGGAGTAGAAATTCACAGTCATATTTGTCTGCCTGTAGAGCCCAAACCACCAACCACAGGGCATACATAGGGTTCTTCCTAATTAACTTTCTATTCACCCATGTCTTACCACATTTCCATACTACTGACATCTCCTTTTGATTTTGCAACTCACCTCTCAGATCAGCTCTTCTTTCACTGATTCCTTTAAGTGTTATGGGGAGATCAGGAATCACTGATTAGTTCTTTCCTCATATCCTCTAAAATATATATTTATATTTATATTTCTTTTTAGTTTTCTAATATTATTTTCTACATTTATGTGTTTTGTTCATTTTGAGTTTCTGTAGATGGGATAAATGGATTTCCAAATTAATTATTTGTATTCAGATATCTATCATTTTAGCAACACTTGTTTCAAAGCTATTCATTTAAAATAATTTGTGAATAGGCAGATTTGTAGACTCTCAGCTCTATTCCTTAATTCCACATATATATTTTTCTGTCGATACCATACTATATTGATTACTGATGATTTTTAGCAAGTTTCAAATAGAGAAAAATCATGGTCCTCCTAGATCTTTTCCCATTCAAGATTGTTTTGGTTATTTGAAAGCCTGTGTGATTTCATGTATGAATTTTAGAATCAGACTGTCAATTTCCATGAAGAAACAATCTGAGATGCTGAAAGTGAGAGCAGTTTCATTTTAGGCCAATATCACCATGTTTTGTATGTTAATAATATTTGCCTTCCCAAACCATGAACATAAGATTTTTTTTTCACATTTGTTCAGATCTTTAAATTAAAAATATATAAAAAGTCATAATTTTCATCTTGTAACTTTTTCACTTTTTTCATGAAATTTACTGTTTAACATTTTTATTATTTTTTAGATTGACCTCTTTCTATGTTGCACAGAGTGATCTTGAACTCATGGTCTCAAGAGGTCCTCCCCAATTAACCACACAACTATCTGGGACTATGATTTCCTACAATAGGCAGGTAATCTTTGATTATTTTGATGTTATTGTAAATAATTTTATTTCATGAAACACTTGGACACTCTTGCTAAAAATATAAACTAATACTGACAACATGAAAAATAATATGGGAATTTCAAACAATTAAAACTAGAAAAACCATGTGACTCAGATATTTTTCTACCATATACTGTATTATCCAGGTTCTCAAAAGATCAGAATTAATAGACCACATATATGTATATGTTCATGGACAAGGAGACTTAATAGATAAACTAACATGATAATGAGATGAGTAGTCCTCAAAGCTGTTGACTATAAGATGGGAAAAAAGGAAAACTTATAAGATCACAGGCCAAGAAATTGGAAACTTCTTAAATCAAATTCAGTGAAGCAGCTATTGTCCAAGACAGAAGGATTAAAAGGCTCAGGTAGAGGCAATGGTGCAAGTCCACATTCAAAGACTGAAAAATCTGATGTCAGATGTCCAGAGGTCACACAACAAGAGGGAGAAAAACAAAACAAAACAAAACAAAACAAAAACTAATCTATAAAGATAGAAGCACAAGCCAGTGACAGTCTTCCTTCTCTATTTATTCAAATACAATGGACTGGTTGGTTTTATGTACATTCATGACACCTCTTCCCCACTGGGTTCTGACCCAATTTTTGAAACACACTCAGGAACACCCAGAGGTATTTTATATCAATTTTCTAGGAATACCTAAATCTGCTCAGGTTGACCACTCAAAATAACCATTACAAAAACCAAAAAATAAAAATAAAATCCAACTTTAAGAATATCTGCTCTCCCAATAAACTGAAACACTACCCATAAAAGCCATTTCATATAAAAACTTAAATGTCTATAAAATAAAATAAAATAAAAAGTACCTGGGTTTGAGGCTGTATCTCAGTGGTAGAATGCTAACCTGCACATGTGAGACACTGTATTTTATCTTCAATACTACATAAAAAAATCAATGAATAAATAAAAATAAAAAGATTTTTTTTCCTTGTAGAATTAAAAAAATAAAACCCTAAATATAAAATCTGTATTTATATGATATACATATAGTGTATAAATAATTTATAGCAAATACATTTACACATACATATTTATCTATGTACATATGTTCATATATCCATACTATATATATATATATATATATATATATATATATATATATATATATACATACACATACACACACACACAGATAGAAACAGACAGGTATAACTTCTGGTTTTTAAAAATTTTCTTGAGTCAGAATCTTTTATGCTGCTGAGAATGTCACTAAGATACTGAGGCTGGCCACTAAACCTTGATTTTCAAAGAAGGATGCTGTAGGTGGCTGTAATGTAATAAGAGGCTGTCTTAAAAATAAATAATAAAAATTACTGAGGATATATCTCAATAAAAATGCAACCCTGAATTCAAACTCCCTATTTTTTCACCATTTAAATTATTATGGATGAAGCTGGAGATCTTCATGTAAAGTGAAATTATCAAGACACAGAAAGAAATAAGAAATGCATTGCATACTCTGTGTTTAGAAACCTGTTCCAAGCAACAAAAAAAAATGAGTGCACACAAATAAAATTTTGTGTATTTCAGGATGATAGTTAACAGTAATGCATCACATTCTGAAAATCCCAATGACAGTAGAATTTTAGGTATTCCTAATACAGAATAAAGTAATTTTGTGAGATGATGGATTTTTTAACATATGGATTTTTTAACATAAAAACACACATATTAATGTGATTAAATGTAATGTTTTCATGTATATATTCACAGATACTAATAATATCAATATATACTTATTCCATCATTGTTACCTTTCTACACACCCTAGATATAGTAATCAATATTCTATTTTAACAAAATTTTATTTTAGTTATCTTGAATAAGAGATGTAATAGATTTCTGTCTCCTTATTCACTTAAAACACATCATCCAATTTATTTATATTTATGTCTGAGTAATACTGCATTTTGAATGTATAATATACTTTCTGATAGATATATTAAGTTGTTCAGGTAAAACTGATTTTTCTTTTTATATGTATCACTAAGCACACTTATAAAACTTAAACTTATATCACAAAAGTAGGAAACAACAGAAACCCCCCCAAAAATACAGGGAACTGCTTTTTGGCCTATTTTTATTAAACTAAAAAGAAGCAATCCAAAACATATAAATAAATAAATAAATAAGATTTCCTTTACTTTAAATTTATCTGTAAACAAGATATCAATATGTTAATTCTCTTTGTAACTGTCACACACAAAACTAATATTATAGTGTTCTGTAGATTATATTACATTACACAGAAAACCTGCTCTAGGGCAACCAATGAAATAAAACCTCAGTGTGATAGACAATGTACGATTCATACTCTTTCTGCACATGTATACTTTTGGTGTTACAATTATTTTGCTCAATACTCCCAAGTTTATGTCATCCATCAATATATCTATAATTGAAATCTTCAGTTATTACAAAGATAGAAAGGAGAGAGAGAGAGAGAGAGAGAGAGAGAGAGAGAGAGAGAGAGAGAGAGTTGGTTTTAAACTTTGTCATTCTACCTGATTACTACCACAGTCTAGGCAAGGAGTTCTGCCCATGGTGATTCACGAGAAGTATTGCCAAGCACACTTCTCTTCAAGCAAGGTTCATCTTGAGCAAAATTTTTTTGGGGCTTGAATGCTAGAATGCAGGTGAGGTGGAAGTAGCATGGTGGGTAGGCAGATGGTGTGTGAGAGTTAGGAAATTTGACCAAGTCCTATAAATAATCATTTTTAAATATCTATATTTATTTTTATGTGGTGCTGAGGATCAAACCCAGTGCCTCACAGATGCAAGGCAAGTGCTGCACCACTGAGCTACAGCCCCATCCCCAAATAATCTTTTTTTTTTAAAATGCATCAACTGCATTTTTTACATCATATGTATGTTCTATGATTCTACAATTAAACCTCAGAGACTCTGTTCTTTATACCCTGTTAGCCCAACACAGATTTTCTTAGAGTCCTCTTCCTTACACTTTGAATTAATTATTTGCTCTTCCTCACAGCACTTGTACACATATCTCTATCAAACAATTTTTTTTTATATCTGGGGAACTTTTAAATGCTGAATAATTGCCAGGTGAATTAATAGTTGGTGTTCCACTTCCTAAGATGTGAAGAGCCCTATCCTCTCTCTGTTGTCTCTGTCTTCTCATAAAAAAATGGCAAAATTACTACATATTTGCAACCCTAAATTTCATCCTGATCCAACTCTAATTATTTGAAAGTAAAGGATGCAATCCTTGCAATGGTTTGTGGAACACAAGTCTAATTTCAGTTACATGAGAGGCTGAGCCTAGAGGATCACAGCTTTTAGTTGAGTCTCAATAACTTAGATAGACCTTGTCTAAAAATAAAATTAAAAAGCCTGGTAATATAGCTCACTGGTATAACATACTTAGGCCCAATCTGCAGTACCACAGTGATAAAACATAATTTCTGCCCTCTTTCTTTAAAGATAAAGCCCTTAGGAAAAAAAGAGGACTTAGGGATGTGACTAGACCTGGTAAAAGAAAACCATGTGTTCTATTTTTTCATTTTTACCTTTTAAGAACTTTCTAAAAATTATCCTAAGTATTTTGTTTTTGATATGATTGTTATGAAAATGGTTTTTAATTTAAAATATAAATATTCATATTCTTATATACATTAACAACTGATTGATCTTTAATCTTGTTACTTTTCTGAGCTCACTTAGAGATACTAAAAGTTCGTGATAAATTTTTACTTTTAAAATATCCACTTGAAAACACTTCTATCTAATACCTCATTTGGAAAAAATTAAACAATTGAGGCAGTAAGAGACAGAAGCAAGTTACAATGCCTCTTATTTTTACAAAGGCAAAAATATTGCTGCAATCTTCAGCCATCTGTAATCACTATGAGTCAGAAAGCAAGACAACAAATTTCCACAAACACACATTAAAGACACAGTAGATGATAGATACAGTAGCCAGCAAATCTTTCTTATCTCAATCTAGAAGGAGGTAGAATGAAGAAAGTAACCCATCAATCTTAAAAACTTAAAAATAATAATTGCAAAGACATTAATTTAAGCATCATACCTCCCCTTATATAGAAAAGGGTTGTTCAATGCAAATAAAAAAAACATGTCATATTTTGCTTGAAAATATTTCTTCAGGTACAAATCATGAGAGGTAGTCTAAAGCAAAGTTGGAAATGTTCTTAATAGCATAATACATAGTTTCCATTCCATAGAAGCTTAGTACTTTAGATTAAAGAAGTTTTATGACCAAATCATTGATGTTTCTGACAAAAATAGTAATTTTCAATTATATTTTGCAAAAGGTTTGCACAGCTTTGACAACTACTATTTAGTTTTAACATCTATTTTTCATATTAGCATTTAGTCACATAGTTAATTTAAATTTCAGGAAAAAAATCTTACTTTGCCACTTGAAACATAGACATAAATGTAAATGCTTAAAACAATAGGAGTTTATTCTTTGAAAGTGAAGAATGTTTAAGTATCTTGACAACAGAATACTCTCACTTTGTCTGCAGAGCCACACTCCTTCAAAACTCTGTCGGAAAAAAAAAAAAAACTACTCTAGATTCCAGTGATTGTGGGCATTGCTCTGCTTATGGTCATAAAATATTTTCCTGTTTTTGTTCTGATGTAACCCTAAAAAATAACACAATAGTACATGATGGTACACAAACAGCTACCGAAAAACTCACACAGTCTATGTTCCTAGCACAGAAGATGGCAGATACCTGTGAGCTTGTCTTTGCTTACAGTAATTGCCAGAATTTAAGAAAATGAAGCTATAAGGACAATAAAAGGAAGAAAGGTATGGCACCATGGGCCTTCAAACTGAAGCAGTTCAGGAAACAGATTCACAAAAATATGGAATGAAGAGAGAGCTGCTTAGAACACTACCTGTGAAATATTAAAAAATTCAGAGATCATCAAACCTAAATACGCTCATTGGAAATAGTCAAACTCAAAAGCACAGCAGAGGATATAGCCCTGTTAAGATAGCAGGTATTGGCTATGTATTTAACTTGACTTTGAGAAACTTTCTTAGGTGAATATTGACTAGATCACCCCAACTAAGATCATTTTCAACCTGTGTGGATGTACCTGCTAATCTCAATATGATGTGTCTTTTCATAACATCTCTGGGGGTTCTTATATACTTCAGGTATTTCATTTAGTTATTTCATTCTTTCTAAATTCAACCTGGTAAATTTTTAGGAGATTGCCTCCATGAATCCTAATTTGGTGCCAGTGATGGTAGCACATGTCTGTAATCACAGAAATTTGAGAGGCTGAGACATGAGGATGATGAGTTCAAGATGAGCCTCAACGATGGTGAGGCACTAAGCAACTCAATGACAGCCTGCCTCTAAATAAAATACAAAATAGGGCTGAAGATGTGGCTTGGTAGTTGAGTGCCTCTGATTTCAATCCCCAGTCAAAATAATATCTACTTTTGTTTTTATAAATCAGTGTGTCTCCAAAGTCCAAAGGTAAGATCTAGAGTGGGAGATATACTTAGTTAACTCTTCTAATAAAGTGCTTATAGTTGATAATATATGAAGTACTATTCATTCCTTTGGGGGAAAAAGACATCACAACAGAGTACAACACAGAAGAGAAGTTTCAAAAAATATTCCAAAGAAGAGAAAATATTAAAATGAAAAATAAATACATAAATGAATAAATATGTGAGTATAAAGCTATACTATTTAAAGAAGTTAAAATTCAAGCCAAGAGAATATTGTATATTTACCAAACTGTAAAAAAATAAACATACAAAAAAAGAGACTAACGGTCACAGAGATGTTAAGTGACAAAAATTGTCAAATTTGCTGTGCTAAGGTCAAAGGTAGAGCAACGTTGCAACATGGTATGATGCTATCTATTCAGGCTTACGCAATGAACACTTAATTCTACCTGTAGACACAAGAGAAGATAAAAAATATATATATTCTATGAGAATGCTCTAACTTGCCCCTAAAACTGCCACATTTACCAACTGAAAATTTTCTCCATCTACCACCACACCCCACAGTGCAAGAGGTTTGATCAGTACACTGAGGCTCAGTTTTCACACCAGTCCAAACATGGCCCAAACATCACATAGAGGAGACCAGATGGCAATGGTTTATTTAGTAGAAATGATCTGAAGAATAGAAAGAAAATTGAAAGAAAGTCAAGCTAAAGAGAGAAAAATATAGAAGTGGAAGAGGAGAATTATAAGAGGGGGTGCTTTCATATTAATGAGTAAAGAGTGAGTCAATTTCTTTAAAATGTTTTAATAGTATTAGATGAAAACATAAAGTAGTCATTACAGTTGGGGATTACGAAGGGTAGTAAGAGGAATAGGACATAAAGAGGTTGTCAGGGCATAATTAGTGTTCTATTTCTTGATGTAGGCAATAGTACATAGTATTCATTATTTGTGGTATTCAAGAATCTATATAATTTTAATGTCCTTTTCTGAATGAGCTCAATAAAATCAAATTTCTTTTGTAAAAGATTGTAGAGAATGTCAAAAGGGATTAAAATTGTTCTAGAAAACACTAAGTAGTAATAAACATGATATATTTTTATTGTGGTGCTGGTTTCTTGGGTATTAATATATGTCAAAAGATAAAAGTATATTCCTAAGAAGTGTAAAGATTAATATGTGCTAATTAAACCTCCACAATGCTGTAAAAGAGTGGTTTGCATCCAAAGCTGCATCCAAAGTTGTAGTAGTACTAGAACAAAAAATAAAATATAAAATATTTTAAAAAGTAGTTCTAAGCTGTCCTCAGAAAAAAATGAAGCCCTAAGTTATTCAGTGAGACCATCTCTATTAAAAAAAATACAAAAATAAAGAAAGCTGGTAATGTGGCTCAGCGGCTAAGGACACATGAATTTAACTTCTGCCCTCTCCCAAATTAGTAAGACTTAAATTAGTAAGCAATAAAATGAGTAAGAATTTATTAGCAAATAATTTATCTTAATAGTTTGGTATAAAAGTGTATTTATGAAAATAAGAGTAGAGAAAATTCTAAGCAAAGGAGCAAATTTATCAAATATTAAAAAATACCGCATAAAAAATCACAAATGTCAATGTTGTTGTTTTTAAAAAGCAAATGAAATTAAAGAGCACTGAAAAATTTTATTATTAAAAATCATGTCAATTATACACTATATAATGGCAAATATATGTATATATACACTGATGTTTCACTTGTTGAGATTATATTCTGGAAAGTTTATATAAAGATGTTTCTGCCATTTTACAAACAGCTGAATTTAATGACAAGAATCCAGATGGCACAGACTACTACATGCCCAGGCTATTTGCTACATGCATTGTTGTACATGAAGACTACAACTGATCAAAACATTACAATGACATTAACAACTGATTCTGTGATTTGTGACAATTAGTGTAACCCTCAAAATAAATTCATGGACTATAAAACTCATAGATTGCAATGGAGGGAGAAAATGGCATTTTTTCCAAAAAAAAAATATGTTAGAATAGAGGGACATCGGTGTTTCAATAAAAATGTAATTCTACCCTTCACTCAAAACATAGCACCTCATTTTCATATAATGCTCTATATAAAAATTTTAAGTAGGGCTGGGGGTGTGGCTCAAGCGGTAGCATGCTCGCCTGGAATGCGTGCGGCCTGGGTTCAATCCTCAGCACCACATACAAACAAGGATGTTGTGTATGCTGATAACTAAAAAATAAATATTAAAATTCTCTCTCTCTCTCTCTCTCTCTCTCTCTCTCTCTCTCTCTCTCCCTCTCTCTTTAAAAAAATTTAAGTAAATATTACTAAAACATAAAATAAAATAGAATGCATTAAAAATAGTTCTAAGCCATCCTCGTAAACAATGAGGCCCTAGGTTACTCAGTGAGACCCTCTCTCAAAATAAAATACAAAAAATATAAAAGAAAGCTGTGGTAATGTGGCTTAGTGGCTAAGGACGTCTGAATTTAACTTCTGCCCTCTCCCAAAAATGCTATTGTACCCATCATTTACACAGTATAAGAATCCATTTTTATGTAGTAAATATTGAGCATATAAATTATGAATAAATAATACTAAAATATGAAAGAAAACAAAGAATTCAAAAGTTATTGTAAGAAAGAGAGATAAGGTTCATGTGGTGGGACAAACCTGAATATCCAGTATTCTGGAGCCAAAGACAGAAGGATCATAATTATGCCGATAATCACAGCAACTGATCAAAATATTTTCACAAAATAAAATTTATAAAAGGTTAAAAAAGTTGAGAATATAGCTCAGAATTAGGACACCCTGGTTTCAATATTCATATCACAAAGAGGAAAAAAACAACAACAACACATATTAGACAGTTATTTCTTTGCAAAATTACATAAAATATTTTTAAATTTATAGTTTTATAATATTAAAATAAAATTATCCTCATCAAATACCATTAAAGAGTGCAAGGTGAAATGACAGAGTAAAAGAAACTAATTTCCTCACATATAATTAAACAACCTATGTGTTGAGGAAAAAAGATTGCAAAGAAAAAGCATGCAAGAAACTTGAACATATAATTTATATGAGATATCTAAGTGTTCAATAATTCTAAAAAACTCAAAATTAGATAATGTAAAATAACATCACAATATACACCACATTTAAAACTATTGACAAAGATGTGGAATGAATTAATTATCATGTAGGAAAGATGGTGTTTTAGTTTTTGCTATCCACATGTGCAGACTGTTTTTCTATTGAAGATACCTGATACACTTCCACAAGCAACAGACTAAAATTATAGCACATTTATAGATATGTATACAGCAGTATTTTTCCAAAAAGTTTAAAGATAACATCTTGATTAAAGAGGAAATACATTTAAAAAGAGATAAATAATAAACTGTGGAAAATAATGGTTTCTAGAAAAAGAAACAAAATTTTTATCACATTAAATCCAGAAGGGGGGACTATAAAACACCAAGTATAGCTTGAGTTGTGGCTCAGAGGCAGAGTGCTTGCCTTGTACATGTGTGGTACTGGATTTAATCCTCAGAACTACATCAAAATAAATAAATAAAATAAAGATATTGTGTTTCAAAAAATAACACTATAGAAGTTTTTTTAATGTCATATGAATGTTATAATTAATAGGAAACATATTTAAATAGAAAATATGTGAGATTTGAAAATATAAAAAATGCGTAGAATCACATAAAACTCTCATTTAAACACCATGTGTGTAGATGACAAAACTCATCATTATAAAGATGACCATTACCCCCAAATTAATTTATAATAATACTAATAACACCCTACCAAAATTTCAAAATGCTTTACTTCTAATTAAAGAAGAGACAAAAGAAAAAATTTCTAAATTTCTTCAGAACTCTGCTCATAAAAGAAAAAAGCAGCAGCTCTCATGTGCAAATCTTTCAAGATCACAAATAAGTGGCTTCACATTAATGTGTGAGTATTTCCTTAGTCTAAAATCCACAACAGGAGTGAAGAAAAAGGGGTAAAAATCAGAGGTTCATAATTATTTCTAGAATAGATTCTTAAAAACTTGAATCAGAAATTTAGTTCACCAGCAAAATTTAAGGCCTTCTGAAGATGTGTACGGCTCTTAGAATGGCTACTCTCAGGGCTTAGGGTTATGACTCACAGTTCTAGTCCTTTTCTAGAAGGCATGAGGCACTGGGTTAAATGCTCAGCATCACAAAAAATAAAATAAAATCAAGGTATTGTGTACAATTGCAACTAAAAAATAAATGTCAAAGAAAACCAAGAGTGGTTACTATCAAAAAGTTGAATGATAACTAATATTACAATTATATGGTTATGGGAGAAAAAATAAACACTTTCACATTGAACTAGAATATAAGTTTAATAACTCACATTTTCTAAAAAATCATGAGAGCTCTTTAAAAGCTAACACAGTAAAAATAATTCTGGTTGTATTTTCTGGAAAATACAACTGGAACTGGAATCAACATGTCAAATAATGGCTGCATTGTAATCTTCATTGTAGCAGCATTCACAGAAGCCAAAACACGGGGTGGGGAGAAACTTAAGTGCATTTTTAGATTAAGGATACACCAGAAGATTCAAAAGATTCTTTCTAGCCACAATGCATTCAGGCTGTTTTGAAACTTACACCTCTCTCTAACAGAATAGGACCCAAGTACTGAGTCTGACCTTAAATTGTGCCTTAGAGATCTTACATGTGTCAGGTGTGAGATACTAATATCTAGCTGTTTTGAAACACAGGACCAGAAAAAAAATCAGAGAGGGCATGATATCCCCATGACATAAACTCCACAAGAAGGATTCTCAGCCCAAAGACATTCTGACAAGGTGTCTGTCCTGGAAAAGACAAAGAAAGAACACACATATACAAATTTTTATAAAAATCTAGTGATTCTTCTCTACTCATGTGAAATGCTCAAAAACAAAATAAAAAAACAAATGTTTTGCTTTTTATTTGTCTTTGGTTCTGAAGATTTAACAAAGGGGCATGTTAAATCTGAGCTATATCCCCAGCCCTTGTTTTAAAATTGTGAGATGTCTACCTAACTTGCCCGCAGTCTACCTAAATTCTTGAAGTTGACTGTAAAATTGCAATCTTCCTGCCTTTTCCACCTGAGTCTCTGGGAGTACAGTTATGTGGCACTTAACCCAGACAGAAAACAAATCCTATAAACAGATCCATCCAATTTCTTCATAAAAATTCAAAAATACTGTGCCCATTAGAACTGTAGTATGAAAAAAAAAAGTGAGTATTGTTGGGCGGAGATATTGTCATTAGGAATCTGGACAGGAAGATGGAATTTATGAATTTACTGACAGATTTAGAATATTCAGGGTTAACCATGCAGAATGACACACACCTTTAATCACAGCAACTCTGGAGACGAAGTCACAAGATCAATGCCAGTCTCAGCATCTGTCTAAAAATAAAATTAAAAGTACCAGGGATGTAGCTAAGTGATATAGGATCTCTGGATTTAATCTACAGTACCACTATACTCACAAAAAAGAAAGACTAGCAAGATTGAGAGGAAGGAATAACTGAGACTCCTACAGATCACTACCACACTCATGCAAGGAGAGAACACATGGAGTTTTGATTCTAGTGACTCTGCTCACTCCAGAACACAATCTTGAGAGGGGCTAAAATGCTGCACTTTCAGAAAGAAGTTCAGGTAAGGATGGAAGATACTCTGCAGAAATAGGACAGGACTCCCAAAGTCCCCATCACTGACACATGCCCAAAATTACTAGCCACTAAAGACTCAGAGATAACCTAACATAGATGAAGACCATGGCCTGAAGATTCTAGAGACTACCCCAGGGTTACCAGTCCACAGTTGCCAGTTCCTAAGAGAGTACAGCCAATTTCATGAAGCCTTGCCCACCAGTGTCAGGGTACCAGAGCACACCACCACTTACTAGTTTTTGAGGGCCCCAATGTTCTGTCAGTAAATATTCCAGCACATGAACAAGGGAAAAAATTAGATCCACTGAACATAAAGAGGAATCTTAGAAAGGGAAAAATGCTGACAATCTCTAGAGAAAAAAAGCCACACCAGATGGCCAAAGCCTGCCTCTCATCATTGGCCATGTGCTATATTTGATATAGCACACCTAAGAGAACAGCACTTATATTTTCCTTCTCTTAGGCTAATCCTACTGAGTTTTCTGTTTTAGTGACATGTCATCAAATGCTGAAAAGAATGAGGTTAGAAAGACAGATTCTTGGTTGCAGTTTTTTTTTTTTTTCAGTTGCTGGGAATTGAAATACAGAGCCTCAGGCTGCAACTGGCTTAAGTTAAGGTTTCCTGGTAGTAGTGAGACCCAACCTACCCAAAAGAACATTTGCATTTAACCTCTCACATAAGGTCTTTTTAATCTGTGATTTTATAAATCTGTATATTATTTTGGATGGAAATAATAAAATAACAATAATGAAAAATTTTATTTAACTTTCTTGCTCTCTCTTTTTCTGAAGAAAAATTGAAAATATAACTGGGATGCAATCTTTTAAGGCAGTAAGCACAATGATAAGAATACATCAGACACAAATGTAGTCTTTTTTTTACTATTCACAAAATAAATAAATAGTAAAAAATTGATTTTAATGGCATAAATATTTTAATATGGGAATATTACAATTATGTGACAAATAAAATATTATTTTAAAAGTATATGCATTGTTGAAACTGTGCCCTCAAAACCAATATGCCAAGCCCCCAGAATATCACAGCTCATAAAAACACATTCCAGACTTCAGTACTATAATTTTTCTGACCTCAAAAAAAATAAAGATCCTGACTGCTTCTCTTTTATTCTAGGTGGGGGATGTAATTTTTTTTTTTCAATACTTCTTCTCAAGTCCAAAAAATATGAGAGATAATGCCATGGATAAGAGCAGGAAGGTCTAACTGAAGAGTTTTCAAAAGTAGACTATTTCCCACCAAATGCTGGCAATTGACCCTTTCACTTAAGATATTAGACAGAAGCAAAAGAAGATGTTCCAGAAAGTGGTGCCCATGTCTTCACATATAACCACAACTTTGAGTCTATTATTTAAAAGCATTAAAGGAAAACTCCTTATTTCATAATTGACTTTAGACCTAATGACTACTACTCTATGACATTTGTTTTTCTTCCATGATTAAAGACACTTTAATTATTAAGCAGGTGTCACCACATATGGTGACACATGTGTAAAACCTCAGTGGCTCCAGAGGCTGAGCAAAGAGAAACACAACTTCAAAATGACTCTCAGAAACATAATGAGGCCCTAAACAACTTTGTTGAGACCTTGTCTCTAAATATTAAAAAATGCTGGGAATGTAACTCAGTAGTAAATCACCCCTAGGTTTATTCCCTGGTACCAAAAAATAAATAAATAATAAAATAAATTTAAAAAATTGTATCTAATTTGAAAGCCCAAATACCTCTACCACACATAGAAATTTTCCTATTATTTTAGGCCTTGATTAATGATAAATATTCAAAACAGTGATATATATATATATATATATATATATATATATATATATATATATATAATGATATATTACATATATACATATATACATACATATATATACTGTGTGTATACGTATAATATATGTAATATATTATATAATATAAATATAAATATACTTTGTTTATATAATAGCATGTGTATACTATAGTATATAGAAAACATATATTAAACATAGTATATATATACATATACTATCCATAGTATATATTTATTATGCATGTAAACACACACAGTATATATGTATATATATTATATATTATAGATATCTCTTTATGCCTCTAAGTAGAGAACTCTAATTGGGAACATAGAGTGAAAAGAAGGCAAGGAGAAACATGAAATTAGTTGTATCATTTTGAATCACCACAGGGAAAAAAAATGGAATTTAGACATGGAGGACTCAACATTTTATATTTTCTCATGTGTATGACACAGGGGCCTACATTAAAAAGGTTATTACAATCTTTTGAAAGAAAGTATATGTGATATATATGAATGGCAGATAATGTTTAAAAAATTGGAATCTTCATGGTGTCTTACAGGTGCTTTGTTAGGTCTGAATCACAGCCCAGTCATGTATTAGTAGGCTGCATGAGGAACATTGCTAATCTTTGTCCTCGAAAATTATTCCCATTGTAGAGATGAGAAAACACAGGTTTCTGGACATCAAAAGGCAACTCAGCAACACACACAGAAGTACCTGAATACAGAACAGTATGAAATTTCTTCAAAGCTTAACAAAGTTTGGTTTGCTCCTTATATAAAGAATGTCAGTCTAAAGAAATATTTTATTCCTCATTTTGAAAAGATTACCTCAAAAATACTTCCTAGGAGAAACACAACTGATTTAGCATCTTACATGTTAAAGGTACTCTTCTGAAGCAAGATCTATCAAACCGGATTTTTATAGAGGGGAAATGCTTGGAGATTATAGGGTTTAAAAAGCATATCACAGGCCCAGAGACTGAGCATGACCCAAAAAAAGAAAATGATCTAAAACACTTATAAGATGTTAAGAAAATATTATGTAACTGTTTCTAAAAATAAATTCTTTTTGGTTGCTATTTCCACAAATATCACATCTCTAGTAATAGGATAGGCTGAGATTGATAAAGATGACAATATTTGAAATAAAGGCTTCTGCTTCATTTTCTCCTAATATATATACTATTAATATGGTATATGAAAAAATGATCAACAAACTATATTTTTTTGTATAAGAAACATTTTCCTCTGAAGTTCGTCTTGAGATCTCAGCTAACACCATAATTTTCTTCTGCAACTTCACATTCCTTTTCTTGCACAAGACCTAACCCTAGAACTTTACCATTGGTTTCTTGGCCCTAATATATCTAGGGATTCTGAAAATTATGGGGTTTATAGTTACAGATGTTTTTGTCTCAGTATTTTGAAGATTACATCAAATATAAATTAATAATCTACTTTCACATGTTTGGGGGAACTTCTCCATTTTTACCATCTGCCTGCTGTGTGTTCTCTATGACATCACCCTCAGCCCCAGAAGCTCCTGTTTGGCAAAGTTAAACCATAAATTCTCACATCAGAGCCTGTGGTTCCTTGTTCCTTGTGGGAATTCTGCATGTTCTTGAATGCTTGCTTCTCATTTTCTTCTACTGCCATCGTCAATGTGACCTAATGTGATCTTATATTTATTCCTGTATGCTGAATAATTATACCAATGTATTACTTTCTAGGGCATTTATTTAAAATATTTGAGGTGTTCCAGGAATTCTTTTTTATAGGGCTCATATCCTCAGTTCTTTCTAAAATTCAATAAATAGATAAAACTCTAACTAAAAAATAAATGATGTTATCACTGTTAATACCTGAACATTAAAATAAATAAACAATATTTAAAACTCTCAGCCCATAGGTATAAGGACTTATATTACATAGATCAATTTGTTGGAAGACACAAACAACCAAAATGCATTGTGTTCTTGGTGATCATTGTACTGGGAAGAAATTATTGGTTTTAGCATTGGACTCTCACCAAGCCATGGATTTATTAAGGGTAGGACACTGGTATTTTCTTCTGTAACCATAACATGGTATCAATCATATGTAAAAAGGAAAAAAAATAACAGAAATAAGACATGGTTTTCTCAGAAAAAGAAGACATTACCAGCACACTGTAATCGTGCACAGAATATCCAAAATGTGGCCTCTGTCTACTGGGGCATCTACAGAAAGCATGAATATGTATACCTGATGGGAGAAAGAAAAAATGTTCCAATCTTCCAGCAAATTGGACTTTATTATTTGAAATTATAAAAAGTAGCCATTGATAAAGCAATATTTCTTGCAGGACTGAACATTGAATGTACATTTGAAAGAATATAAAATAGATTCCCAGAGCTTTTCAATACAGAAATATTGATAATAAATAAAGTTCAGAAATAGCCTGAATGTCCATCATTTGTTTAGTTCCAACTTTGGTAAACCTACACCATGGGAATTTAAGATTTTTGCATATGTGGAGTGTTTTCCAGGTTGTTTCATTGAGTAAAAAATAAGGGGCTGACAGGATATACAGGAGCACTCCCTTTTGGGTAAGAAAGAAATTTACATAATAACTTATTATTGTTATTGCCTCTTACCAGAACAAGAAACAGTAAGAATATATACTAGAAACAATTAAAACATATGTTTATGAAGGGCAATGGGAAAAGATTAGTGGAGATGGAATATAGGTGAGTCATCAATGTATTTTAACTGGGTTTATATTTGAGCCACATAAACAACAACCACGTTCAAAACATAGAATAAAATCAAAGGACAAAAATCAAGGGCCAAAAGACAGATAAGAATCTGACAACTCAAACATGAACCATACTAGTCTGTGACTAATTAATTTCTTAAGCTTGCATGATTTCCAGGATCTTTTTCTCCAGTGTGATCAAAATTTTTACCTGAAGTAGCAATGCTTGTTGTGCTGTAACATTTACTGATCAGTAATTGGCATTAAAGGATCCCAGGATTCATATGTAATGTTTAGTGTCTGCACAGCAAGGGACAACATGGGTTTTATACTTTCTCCATTAGACTGGAGTCTCCAAGTGCAGGAGCCACTTCTTATCTAGGGTGAGCAGTCCGGTGAATACACAGATAGGATTATTAACATACACTGGAGAATTCTTTGAATATTTAATGCCAAGAACACAGAGAGGACTTGACAATTACTTCCAGGTCCAGATTTCAGAAGCTTGGCTATACACACTTGGGGGAAAGTGACCAGTCCTAGACCCTGTGTGAGTATGTATTTGAATGTTGTGGTAGTTTATCATGAGCCTAGGCAGACAAAGGTGTGGTCTTGCAAGGCAATTAAGTCATGTGGGTAGAGCCATGGAATGGGATTATTGTCATTTATTAAAAGAGAGCTGCAAAGAAACTTCTTAATTTATCCTGTGAGGACACAGATGGTGCACTTCCTTACTCTCATCAAGATGCTACAATAATTTATGGTAGACTGGGTGGTTTATAAGCCACAGACACTAATTTTTCACAGTATGTAAGATCAAGGAACAAGGCAATTCAATATTTGGTGAGGACATTTCTCTGGGCATTCCTCATGTATGCGCCTATGTACATGCATATACAACAGCAAGGAGCTTGGTGCTTTCCACCAAGCACAATCCTCCTATTCTGCATTTCTACATGTCAAATTTGGGAACCACCCACTTAGCCCCATCCCTGAAAGGCAGTCCCAGACCTCCTGTGGTGTTACTCTCTGAGCTACCTCTTTAAGGTAGGAGTGAAGCCTGCTTCTAATCTGTACTCTGGACTCTGCTCTCACCTCCTCAGCCCTGCCTGTACCCTGGTTAGAGCCAGGCCTTCCATTGTACCTGTACCTCCTTTTACTGATCTATTACCTGATCGTTATGTGCCAACACTTTACCATGATCATTTGTGCATTTTTCCCCTCTGTTCCCACAGCTACAATGAAGCTGCCATTTGCTAGCTGTATTACCTTAAACAAGTTAACTTGACACAGCTGAGCATCCCTGTCCTGCAACATGGATGTAAACATGGCTTCTTCTCATGGAGTTCTTATTGCCAGTGAAGGGGGCAGGGGACAAAAAATCTCAAAAACAATAGTCCAGTACATGATTATCAATGGCTCCTGATGTCATTAAATGTTGCCATTACTAGCTGACAATCTCATTTCACAACATGGGAACATGAATCCCTGAAAAGTAAAAAAAAAAAATAATTAAGTTCAGTGGGCCCAGGTCTGCTCTGACTCTAGATTCCCTGCCCCCTATCAGAGCTCAAGGCCAGGATGAATACAACAGTGCCACACGAATAAAGGACTAATGTAAAGCTGATTAAGGCAGTTTCATGAATGGACAAAAGGGAAAGAATTGTGGGAAGGAGCCAAATCCTATATCTGACACCTGGAGAATCAGGAGGTTTTACCTTCACATTGACTCTCTCCTCTTGAGAATAAAACTGTACTGAAAACAGACCCACAAGACAGGTTAGTCATCAATGCAGGAATTAAAGGACACTCTGGAAGTTACCAGGCTGTTTGCTGCATGTACAAACAGTCAGAGCCACAGATTGAAAGACCTCAAATGGTTCACATGAGACCGTTTTCATCCTGCATCTTCATTCCCTGACTCAAACAATGTCAGGCTGAACTTGGACACTGAAGGTTCTGTGTGCTGGCAGGTGACATACCCAGAAAATAGCATCTACACATCTTTTCACAAATTTACTCATTCTACTCAGTCATAAACAAGAATGGAATTATACAATTTGTGGGAAATGAATGAACCTAGAGATCATAAAATTAAATGAAATAAATTAGACTCAAAAAGTCAATTGTCAAGTGTTTTCTCTCATGTGTGAAAGGTAAAAGGAAAAATGGAGTGAAAAAAGAAGTGGATCTCAAAAAAATTGGAGAGAGAATAGTGGAGTTTAGACAGATGGAAGAGAAGATAAGAGAGATGATTCAGGCACTGAGAAATGAGACTGATCAATGATGTTATGCCCATACATGTATATGTCACAAATAAATATACAAATAAAATCAATATTCCCTTCACCAGTCCTTTTATGTATTTTTTTGAAACAGGTTTTTGCTAAGTTATTCAAGGCTTTGCCAACAGATAAAAAGCTGGGTGCCCACAAAGCAAAAATACAAGGGCCTGTCATTCCCCTGGCTTATGTAGCATTCACTAGGCACCAAGTGCCAACTATCTATGACTTCATTTAATTCTCACCACAGTCTTGGGAAGCAAGTGGCATCAGCCCCATCTTAAAGATAAATAAATAGAAGTTGGGAGATGTTAAAGATCTATTCAAGCTGAGTGAGGTGGCACATGTCTACAATCCCAGCAGATTAGGAGGCTGAGGCAGAAGGATTATGAGTTAAAAGCCAACCTCAGCAAAACTGAGGTGCTAAGCAACTCAGTGAGACACTGTCTGTAAATAAAATACAAAAGAAGACTGGGGATGTGACTCAGTGGTTATGAGCCCCTGAGTTCACTCCCAAGTACCAAAGGAAAAAACTCTATTCAAGCCTCTAAAAATATATAAAAGCCACAATACAAATGTATGATATGTACTCAAGACCTTGGTCCATTAACATTTATTTAATACTAGTCATAACATTTAGGAACCTCCCTGAAAGATTAATAAATCCAATGCTTAAGAGTACTCTCCAGAGATTATTGTTTCACTGATTGGAGCTAAAGTCTGGGTATCAGGGTAATTGAATCTAATGCTCACAATTAGGAATGGGATCACTTTTCTATTAAAAATCAGGGAAGCTTAAACAAAGAGATTGGAGTCACCTGCTCAATGTTGTGTGTCAAGTCCACAGGAAAATCAGGGTGTATGTCTGTACTTCTATAGCTCTCCAAAGAGTTCTCTGTGGCTCAAAACAAAAGGAGACTCCACAAAGTTGGGGGAGAGACAAGCTAACCCCTCTACCAAACTCACCCAACAATACTCCCAGAGAATAAGTGAACATATAGGAGACAATTCCAAGTGGTATCTTGATGATCAATTGGCGCAATGCAAGGAAATAGGGCACAACCAAATTCAGCAAAGGCAAAGGTGTGGCTGGGCCAGGATGGGGGCTGGTATAGAGGATAAACTTTTCCAGGGCACATAAAGCCCAGGGCTTTCTCCTCCACAAATGAGCCTTGCCTTATCACACAAATGCTTGTTCAACTAGTTATGCTCTTCTCCTATTTTATATTTCTCTTGCACATGGCTTTGGAGGTCTCATGCTTTGGTATTTCTTATATTTTTTATGCATCTTTCAAACTATCCCAAAATCAACCATGTAGAATATTACCTGTACAGGTTATAGTTTTATTGTATTACCATTTAGTTCAAGTTTCCAAATCTCTCTGAAATACCCTTTTTATTTTTTATGACACTTTTATTAATCCTTCACATATTGACAATGGTTGTGATGAAGCAGTATTTTATGATTTCAACACCTGGAATATCAGTGACCTGCTTAAAATGATTGCACTTTCTTTTGATTCTCTATCACAAGTCTCCATTTTATTTTTTTCACTTTATATAACTTTATATATAGTACACACAAGCCCAAGCTAATATTACATGGTTTCTCTAAGAGAAAGGGCAGACCTCCCCTCTACCACCATTAGTGAGTATGAGGGCTCATCACAGGTTCCTTAGGGTGGCCTTCCATCATGAGCTCTGACTCAGCTCCATGTTCAATCTTCCTGTGATCTCCTCAGCCTGTGGCCTTCAGTTCTTCTTCTTCTTCTCCTCCTCCTCCTCCTCCTCCTCCTCCTCCTCCTCCTCCTCCTTCTCCTTCTTCTTCTTCTTCTTTTAAAATTTGAGATTAATTTTAATATTTTACACAGAGCCTGAATCACAAAACTGCCACTTTGAAAATGGTGGCATACAGAAACAAAAGTACCCAGAAAACCAGGTACTTCATTTGGGAACAAGCTAGGGAATAGGAGCCTACCACACATGATAGAGGTAGGACCCTCAGAGCCATAGTGGAACCATTGGAGGTGCCGGGAATCCCTCACGCCAAAGTTGAGGCATTGTAAATTGTTTAATGGGACTGGACTAATTTGATATTATGATCAGAATAATAGCAACTATGACTGGGACATGATTCCAATTGAAATGTCATTCCAAATAAGTCCAGAAAAAAGTTTGGAGACCAGCTCTCCAAGGATTGCTGTTACCCAACAAAGAAGAGAGTAAAATTAAGAGAAAGCTGACATGTTACACTGGGAAAGCCACAGTTCTGTGTTTTCCCTGGGGATTTTTGTCATTTTTTATAGATATTCAAATTATAGGCCCGCAGAGACAGAACTTAAAGATGTCTTTCCTTAAAACGTGCAACTCTTTAGGCTGTTACTTGCACCACATCCTCCCTGGCCTCATCCATCTGGATAAGTGCCTCTGCATTCTTAGATTCAGAAGTAGTGTGCAGTTGGTTCATGGAAAGGCTGTGGAAGGAGGGAATTTTAGCATACTGGTGAGGTTTCTTGTAGCTGCAGAAGAGAGACTTCATCACCAACAGTTCTACTCAGCCTAGAAAACTGTGTTCCATATGGTACATTGAGGATATTTTCTTCTAACAATGTTTGCTTCTTTAATTCATATCCTCCTAAAATAAGTCATTTTTAAAATAGGGAATGATGATTAATTTTAGTTTCCCATTTGTTCTAAGTTTAATGAGTTCTACTGATACAACTTACATATGGAATGTCATCTAGAGATTTTAAACATTACTTATTTGTATACATATTATAAAAGAAGACATGAGTTTTAACTTGATATTTTATAAACATGTATTTTATTTATTTTCATGTGGTGCTGAGGATCAAACCCAGGACTTCACACATACTAGGCAAGTGCTCCACCACTGTACCATATCTCCATTTGTAATTTAGCATTTTTATTTATAAACTTGTTACTGTAATATTAATAAAAAATAGAACTACTAATGATGTGAATTTTATAATTTGACTAATTATAAGTTTTAAAATTTTTAGAAGGAAATGAGATTCTATGTTCAAAACTTCATTTTATAGAGAGCAATATCACAATGCCATAAACTACTTATATTTCTCATAAAGTCTTTGGATCCAATTGAACTCAAAATATTAAAAATTTCCTGACCCTGTACTCTCTCAGTTAAGAAATGACAAGTGAGAGGATCATGATAAAATGGTCTGGAAGCACACTGAAAATTTTTGAAAAATCAAATGAACATGCTAGTAATTTCCCATTCCTGGATTAAAAATACACAGGAATATAATTTCCTTGTTTAGAGGAGAAATATTTGTGTTTATTAGTTCTTTATGTATTAGTTTCATGTGTGCCTATATACATACATATATGTCCTTTCGAATTTGTGTTACAATTAAAATGTCCGAATCTAATTTTTCTTAAAGGAACATTTAGGTCAGTGGAATCCCATCTTACCCTGATCACTGTACTTAAATTTCTGAAGTTTTTACAAACTCAGTTGTTTTTTTTTTTTTTTTTGCTTGTTGTTTGCTTCTTTAGCATGAACAAATAATTGTGAACCTATCTCCTTCTCTGATCACTGAAAAGCAAAGAACAAGATGACACAGTAAAGCCAAAGTTGTGGGGAAGAAAAGCAGGACTTGAATTTTACATAACTACATCAATCAGAGAGACAGACTGCCCTGTAAGACTCCTTGGGTTTCCCAGTAATGACAGCTTGGCATCTGTGAAGAAGCATTCTCTGGTTTCCTATTTCTTTACTTTAAGATTCAACAGATCTTAACTTTATGAACAATATAAATTTATTGACCATCAACTATGTGAAATTTTAAGGCTAAACTCTGGGATGAAGAGTTCCTTAAGCCAATGTTCATTTTCTAGCTTGCAGGGTAATTGCTCTCTAATGTAGAAACTGTGTGATTACCAAGAATTTCTTAAAGAATTCTATAAATAGAAAGAGGCATATAATTTCAAATTACTCATATAAGCATATATTACATTAATACATCTGAATAAATGAAGCATATGAGATCACAAAACAAAAACATGGATCTAAGACTCCTCACACAGCTATGAAAGTGCTGTAATTACAAAGCAAAATAATTGCCTTTTAGGTCCAAAGCATGAGGTTTCAAAGTCCTGTAGCTAATAATGTCTATACCTTCTTTAGTTCAAATTTATTGCTGTGCTTGCATTATTATAATTTTTTGAAGGATCATGTGTTGATCTAGTTTTTCATTTCAAACAAATCTCTAAAAAGTACTAAGAATTTTTCTT
Organism: Callospermophilus lateralis; assembly: GCF_048772815.1. Lineage (NCBI taxonomy): Eukaryota > Metazoa > Chordata > Mammalia > Rodentia > Sciuridae > Callospermophilus > Callospermophilus lateralis. The sequence continues at coordinate 70,698 of NW_027513745.1, forward strand.
CTAACATCTATCACTCATAGAATTAGTACCATAGTTATATGTGAATTTTGAGCCTAAAGGAGAAGTTTACTTAAAATTTAAAAATTATGTGTCACTGAAAAGGTAGAAGATATATTATATTAAAGCTGACCTTATTGTCTAGGAAATAGGAATATGCCAAAGGAATTATTTCCAGGTATTTTGTCATTTTTGATGTACTGATCTGTGTATAACAAATAAAGTTTAATTATATTTGCAGATTTACAAATGTGCCTTGAGAAAGAATATTAATGTATTTTGCTTCTACATCTATGTCTAGAAAATTTACATAATATAACAAAAATTACATGATTTGTGTAGAAATGCTATTCACTGTATCTTTATAGTATTTTGGGTAGATTCATGGCTTTGGAATTTTCACTTCAAATATATTTTGTCAAAAATAAACAGAAATTGTTCATAAAGCTTTTTGTTTTATATAATATCATCAATTTATGGTGACATTATTATTCTCTTTCAAGCACAACCATATATAAAAAATAGTGATTCTTTTTCTTGGTGACATGTTATCTTCCAAAATTCTTATCCTTTGTGAAAAACAATGATAATTTTGTAGTGCTGAATTACATCCTTATAAAGCCTATTTTATTTCCTCAATTTTAATCATGGATCTAAATTTATATTAAAATGTATTGAACATTTTAGATTGTGTATTATAAGCCCACAAACTAAGCTAACTATTTTACTTAATGATCCATATCTTCAAATATACAAGTCTATTTTACCCACAATGAATTAAAGTAACAGTCAAAGAGAAACATAAAATGAGATAAACATCCACAATGAAAAGAGGAGGTGATCTCCAGTGACAAAAGACTTCAAAGAACTTCTGGAAAACAATAAAGTCTGGAAGCAGATTAAGGATGCATTTGAGTTCTAATTAGGGCTCCCAGGGAGGTAGACTAATACCATGACTAGGCATCTTGGAAGTCCATGAGTGAGTATGCTTCAGATCAGCACAACGGAAATAAAGGGAAGGAAGCACGTTTGGGTGCACAGAATCTGGGGTTGCAGTCTGATCTCAAAGGAGCTTCTGCTTACTCAAAGTGAAATTTTGGAGCTGTCTTGCACTCTCATATTTGTTCCTACATTGAGACATGGAGTGTGATTTACATGAGTTCCAAACAATCTTGAGTGTAGGAAGCCTTGAATGGTCATAGCCACAAAACTCTCTTCTCCTGATGAAAGTATTTTTAAAAGAATACTTTCAGCAATTGTCTGGCAAATGAGTCCTTCAGTCCTAATGGTGCCATAAAGCACAGTTCCCTTTAGTGACACCACAAAAATTCACTTTTTAATCTAAGTTCTGTACTTAGTTTATGGTACTGGTGAGACTCTATTCCTGAAGAAAACTTATAAGAAGGGAAAACAGTGCAATTAATTACAGTTTTGACAGCTGTGTTAATTGAATGTCATACTAATGGTCATCTTATGTCTCTTCTGTTGTTCATTTTAAATCCTCTAAAAATATTTCTTTTGATCTCTATAACTTATCTGATTGAGTGAAACTTATACTCTTCCCCAAATTATTTGAGCCTCCTCACCATAATTTTCTCAAGAAACAACTACTACTCTTTTTTTTAACCATTCCTGTAGGGCAAGTGAGTACTAAAAAGTAGAAAATAGGATCATCTGTTTTCAAATTGCAATATCTGATTTTTGTCTTTATTGCAACATGGAATAAATGTCCTTCTGTTAAGGAGAATGAAGTGACCTAGCTAGGATTGTAATTTCTTCTCTTCCTTTCTGTTTTCTTAGTACATAGAATTTAGAGTTCTCATGTGCAGTTTAAATTTTATTTGGAATCTTGTTAGACATTCTGTTGGAAACGTGTCCTCTTAAATAATTAGAATTTCTAAAACTGGAGGATGCAGAAGAATGGTGTAAGAAAATATAATTGCCAAGTTGGTTAATGGAAATGATCGTGAGTGAGGACTCTTCAACTTTGACTTTCTGGCTCCTGGATGTATGTAGTCTATCTCTTGGTAGCACAAACTGATATAATGAAATTTAAGTCATGGTCTTTATCTACCTACTGGGGAGCCCTAATTAGAACTCAATATTCCAGTATTCTACCATGCCAGTAGCTTTTTGTTTCTTTTGTAGATGATAATAGAGTTGATACCATGGTCATAGACCAATAGTAATATCTTTATTTTTGTTAGTGTGGTCTGATTCAATTTTAGGCATAATCTCTTGACACTTTATTAGTGGTGTTTGCTTAGCATTTATTGTCTCTAAAAGCAAAATGTAAAAAAAAAGTTTGAGTTTTTCTGGTTAAAATTATTTCTCAGTTAAGAGGTCCACTTGTTAATTTATTATGAGAGAATGATGAAAAGAATTATGCTGTAACAAGAACCTAGAGATAGACCTCTCCTCCTAGCTGGCTGGTTATTTGGAAGAGGTATTTGATAGATAAAATGCAGTTATGGAAACCATTATGGTACTCAGTCCTCATTCATCCTGTGCAGCATCCAAGGCTGGATAAAAATAACTAGCCAAGTCAAGTTGTCAACTTGGCTGTCTTGTTCAATGTCCATGATGTATGTGCTTTCGTATGTGATAGCATGAAATCCCATGATTTACACTGCATTGTCTCTCTCCTTATTACTGTACCCCCCAAATTTTATAGTCATCAAAAGTTTCTTCTAGACCCTTGATCAAGTCTTGATTTCTTCCTATTAGTTTATGTACCTTATTACCTGAGGTAACTTCTTTATCCACATAAAATTAAGGATGAAGTGTGCTGCCAAGTATTCTGCTCTTTAGAACGAGTTTTTTTTTTTCATTTTTTAAGGCTAACCCTGAAAAATACTGTACAATGGTCTTATTTTATTTCAGTTTACTTCTAAATGAAGAAAACTCATATTTATTTCTAGTAATATTTTTATAAAGGTTCACCAATTTCCTCTTCTATCTGATTTGCAAAAGGGACCTTTTTCCAAAGAAGGAAATGAATAGGTGTTGTACAATTTCTTTGCTCTGAAATTGATTGGGGTTTTCTGAAAAAGATTGTAACTTCAGTGACTATCTTCAGGGGAAATGCCAAGGAAGATATACAGTAAAATAAGTAGGAACTATCAATTGATTATACCTTTGTAACTTAAGTAAGGTTTTTGAAGTACTATATGACTTTAATGTCTCTCTGCCTTCCATTTAAAATCAAAATATAAATTTCATCTTTATTTTTATGTATCACCAATAACTTTATAAAAATACAATTTACACCTATTTTTTCTAATCCTTTTCATGATTTGTCTATTTTCTTGATTATATGATTTTTTATAACTGATACTAACTTGATAATCTGTATCATTTCCTGGTTTACAAACACTTATGGATTTTTGTATCTTTTTTAGTTATAGTTGGCCTCCAGTAACTAAGGGAAAGACCCCTTTCTGTCTGCTCCTCCCAGACCTCTTCCAGTCTCTCAGCTTCCCAGACCCTTATGCAGTTGGTTGTAAATTCTACAAACTTTTTCACTATTTTCAAGACTAAAAAAATATCAAAAAATTTAAGAAATACTTTGAAAAAATGTGCAGGGAGAAAGCAGTAACATATTTTTTCATAATTAGGCTTTCTAATTTTTTTTAACATTTGTCTGTATTTAATGTGGTTCAGCCACTGATACTTCATCAAATTAACAGTTTCTTTGCTGAGTTCAGGTGACCAAGGAATAGCCACACCCTCAGAACAAAACAAACACACACACACAAAAAAAAAAACAAAGAAAAAAAACAACACAGAATCATCTTTAACCTAACTTTTTAAGGATGTTTCAGATCTCCATAAGATTCTGCGTTTAGTTGAATTTTAACTTCTTTTTGTATTTGAAGAGAGTGTGACTCTTGAACTTGAAACCTTTTATTCTAAGTAATTTTGTGGATTCTGATGAGGTTAAGGGGGTGAGAGGGTGAAGGGAAAGTGGAGGATTCTTTTGTATCATAACATGAAGTTTCCCACACAATCTGCTTTCAGGTGCCAGACTTCAAGTTTTTTTTACACTGGTATACTTTGATTATTTTTACTTCCCCTTTACCCAAAAGTTTTAACAGCATTTTATCAAACTGCCCTATTAAGAACAATTTTAAAAAATATAATTATAGTTCACTTCACCAGTCTGCACTTATTGCGATGGTTTCACTCCCCTGCTATGCCACTTTTTGGTGTCTGAAAAATAAACATAGTATTTTCCATATTTTACCCAGTTTCCTATAAGTATATACTGGAAAGAAAATCAGGTCTGGAAATATTCCACTTTGATTGAATGCTATATTCAAGAAAATAAAATTTAAATATGCTAAATATATCTCCAGAATTTCTCAAGTAGCTACGCTTAAAAAAAAAAAAAAAAGAATATCCTGAATAGAAAAACATGGTCAGCTTCAAGAAAGCAAGAATAGAACCCAAGTATTTATCACTAATGATGGATTATAGATGAAAAATACAGAATAACCTCATGATTTAAAGGAAAACTAGTATTCAATCTGGTATTCTAAACTGAAGCAGACTGTCCTTTAATGATAAATAAAAATAGATTTTCATAAATGATAAAATTCTAAAAAGTTATTTTCTGTGCCTCATTTCAAAGAGAGTTACTCAAAATAGAAGAAACATAAAAGAAAGGGAGCTGAATTTGTGGACGAAACAGTGGCTGTAACTACAGAGCTGAAGAAAGTTATGCTAATTCTTCAGTAGACTTTGAAAATGGTTTTGTTAGCATACCTCAGTCCTACCATCAAAATGATGGTTTAATAGAAATATTAGCTAGTGAGTAGTCAAGTGACTAAATGTAGTAAAAGTTAGAAGATTTTAGTGATCTATTTTCCTCACCACACACACACAAAAAAGAATATTAGAAAATACAGAAAAAACAAATTGAGGAAAAAGAAAGTAAAATCCCAATAAACACAAATAATGGAAAGTCAAATTCTGCATATGAAATACAGTAAAATGTGCAATATTTTAACATTTGATGGGATAGAACAAAGTAGTATTGATTGTTCTTGATGGGAAGAACATCCCTCCATGAGCAGCATTCATGTCCTGATATTGGATGTCAGAAAGGCTAATGAATTAGACAAAGAAATCATTCTTACTTCTGGTGTGTGTTTTGCAATGAAAACTATTTTAAAGTCAAATCTGTGAAAATTCCTTATGGTTTTTAAACTTTATAAATTTTATGTAGACAAAGAATGCAACACATAATTATTTTTAAAAGAGACAAACTAACTGATGAAGCATGAACACAGGGACTTTTAACTATTAAATAATAGAGTGGGGTGTAGTGGTATGTACAGATGCTGATACTCAGAAAAAATAAAGTGTCCAATGTAGATTAAGCAGGAAATCACAGAACACATATCATTATGATTACATAAAGGATAACCAATTAAACACTAAAGCCTTTTAATATTTGACTCTTTGACCTTAAGAGAAAGAAATGGCCCCATAAGCTAAATTGTTTTTTCTCCATCTCTCATTGCAATTGGAGAAAATAATGGGAATCCTTAATACTTTGTGAAGGATCTTCTATGTATATATTTCAAAATTATGATCAATATCAGACAACTAGTACTAGGTATTGCTAAATTTAGTTGCCTTTTAGAACTTGACATAGTTGCAGATAGAGTGGAGGCTACTGATTTGGGTGTAAATTTTGGAAACTACTGTTTTATATAGTCCTAGGAATTGAACCCAGGGGTGATTTATTACTCATATATATTCACAATTCTTCAGTATTTTATTTTGAGACTGGTCTCAGTTACCAAGGCTGGCCTCGAAGTTTTGATCCTTCTGCCTCAGACACTATGATTTTTGAGATTACAGGTGTGTACCACCACATCAAGCCTGTACACTATCTTTTATTTTTTTTACAAGAATATAATAATAAAACTATTTTAAATATCCCTGCTTTTTCTTTGTTATAGAATATTCAATACTACCTTCCCAAATTTGTTTTCACCATCACATTCTTTTTTTTTTTTCAAAAGGCCAATCTTCATGTTGTGTAGTTATACATTTTTTTTTAAAATATACTCAATACATGGATCCAACATGGCGGCCGGCGAGGAAGCTGCACTTTCAATATCTCCACATTAACGGGATCAGAAACACCAATTAAAACAGCTACATTCTACCTACTGAGGATCTTTTAGCAAAATTCCGTTGAAAGGAGACCTGCCGAGAATTAGTAAGTTTATTAGACGTGACAGTTTGCCCCAGACAAGTGAAACTTGACCGGCAGCGCGGGCTCAGAGTCCAATCCCGCGGCCACCCGCCGCTTCTGCAAGCGGCAGGCGGCCCAGAGCAGCGCGGCAGAAGGGTCCCCGCCCAGCCAGCAGACAGCTCCCTCCATCCCGGCTACCCTGGCGGCCCTGCTTTCGCTCGGCGAACAGCCACCCCACCCGGCTGGTTCTTAGCCACGCGGCTGCAGTCACCCGGCTTTACAAGCGGCCCCCGGCGGCCCTGCTCGGCGAGAAGGGTCCCTGCCCGGCCGACAGACAGCTTCCGCCATCCCGGCTACCCTGGCGGTCCCGCTCTTGCCCTGCAAACAGCCACCCCGCCCGCCTGGGTCTTAGCCACACGGCTGCAGCCGCCCGGCTTTACAAGCGCCCCCGGCGGCCCTGCTCGTCGAGAAGGGTCCCTGCCTGGCCGACAGACAGTTTCCACCATCCCGGCTACCTTGGCGGCCCCGCTCTCGCCCTGCAAACAGCCACCCCGCCAGCCTGGGTCTTAGCCACGTGGCTGCAGCCACCTGGCTTTGCAAGCGCCCCCGGCGGCCCTGCTCGGTGAGAAGGGTCCCCGCCCTGCCGGCAGACAGCTCCCGCCATTCCGCTCTTGCTCTGCAAACAGCCACCGCGCCCGCCTGGTTCTTAGCCACGAGGCTGCAGCTGCCTGGCTTTACAAGCGTCCCCGGCGGCCCTGCTCAGTGAGAAGGGTCCCTGCCCGGCCAACAGACAGTTTCCGCCATCCCGGCTACCCTGGCGGTCCCGCTCTTGCCCTGCAAACAGCCACCCCGCCCGCCTGGGTCTTAGCCACGAGGCTACAGCCGCCCGGCTTTACAAGCGCCCCCAGCGGCCCTGCTCGTCAAGAAGGGTCCCTGCCCGGCCGGCAGACAGCTCCCACCATCCCGGCACTCCTGGAGGCCCGCCCGCTCTGCGAAGGGTCACCCCGCCCGGCTCTTAGCCACGCGGGCGCCATCTGCCTGGCTCTGTGGGCGCCCCCGGCGGCCCAGTGCAGCCAGAAGGGTACCCGCCTGGCCCGACAGAAGGCACGTGCCCTTCCGGCTCTGCTAACGGCCCTGCCCACCCGGGAAAGGGCTCCCCCCCTTGAGAGGATGGGAAGGAAATCTAACCAAGCCTCTATGAATTAGCGAACTGGGATCTAAAACCAGAGATTGTGTCAGACCAGAGACAAGCCAGTTCCACCTCTCCCTTCGGTCACTCCTGCAAGGAGCCAGGGGCCCGCCATAGCAGAGAGGGGAAGTCACCAAAGATCGGCCAAAGAGATTCCTTCCCAGCGGATTCTAAATTAGCAGGAGCGGCGAGGGAGCCGGCCGGAGCTGGCGGGAACCACGGCAGGGGCACGGGAACCGGCGGGAGCTGAGGCGGCGCTGACGCAGGAGCCGGCGGGAGCCGCGCGGCGCGGGTCTCCCAGCTACAGCTCCCACCAGTGCTGACAACTGAGGTCTCTTGCACCAGATACGGGGGCGTGGCTACCAGAAGGTAAGCAAATTTGCTGGGGGTTCTCAGCCCCAAGCTCTACAAACTTAGGGCCTGAGGGAGGCAAACAAGGAGAGTGTGCCCAGGCACTAATGAAACAGCTGCTCCACGCGTGTGCAAGGTAGGCGGAACCGTGACCACCGACAAAACAGGCCCAGTGGCCCGCCAGATACATCGCCCCGGTCGGGGGAGGGGCAGAGCCGCCACCAGCGCCTTTTAGGTAGACAGATCTGCAACCGACAGACAGAACAGGCCTAGTGGCCAGCGGAGGGGCAAAGCCGCTGCTCACGCCTGCAAGGTAGGCGGACCTGTGACCACCAAAAGAACAGGCCCATCGAAAGTACAGGTACAGCGGCCTCCTGGCGTGGAAGGCACATTGCCTCAATTGGAGGAGGGGCAGAGCCACCGCCAAAGCCTGCGAGGGAGACTTTGCAGCTATACAAGAGCAATATAAATATATAGGGGGAAAAATCAATAACACAACAGTTTCACCAAGCAGAAAGAAACGCGATCAGTATGAAAAGACAAGGAAAGAAAGGACCACAAGCAATGCAGGTCAACTCAACTTTAGAAGAGGTAATATCTGCAGCAGATGGAATGTCAGATAAAGAATTCAGGATATACATGCTTCAGATGATCTGGAGTCTCAAGGAAGACATTAGACAGCAAAATCAGACAATGAAAGACCACTTCGACCACTTCGACAATAAATTACATAAACAAATCCAAGAAGCAAAAGATCAATTATACAGGGAGATAGAGGTTATAAAAAACAAACAAACAGAAATCCTGGAAATGCAGGAAACAATAAACCAACTTAAAAACTCAATTGAGAATACTACCAGCAGAGTAGAACACTTAGAAGATAGAACATCAGACAATGAAGACAAAGTATTTCAACTGGAGAAGAACATAGACAGCTCAGCAAAGTTGTTAAGAAACCATGAGCAGAACATTCAAGAAATATGGGTTAACATAAAGAGATCCAACTTAAGGGTCATGGGGATACAGGAAGGTATTGAGGTCCAAACGAAAGGAATGAGCAATCTATTCAACGAAATAATACGAGAAAACTTCCCAGACTTGAAGAATGAGACAGAATCCCAAATCCTAGAAGCCTACAGGACGCCGAATGTGCAAAATCATAAGAGATCCACACCTAGACACATTATAATGAAGATGCCCAACATACAGAATAAGGAGAGAATTTTAAAAGCTACAAGAGAAAGGAAGCAGATTACATTTAGGGGTAAACCAATCAGGATAACAGCTGATCTTTCAACACAGACTCTGAAAGCTAGAAGATCCTGGAATAACATATTTCAAACACTGAAAGAAAAGGGGTTCCAACCAAGAATTGTGTATCCCACGAAATTAAGCTTCAGGATGGAAGATGAAATTAAAACCTTCCATGATAAACAAAAGTTAAAAGAATTTGCAGCTAGAAAACCAGCTCTTCAAAACATCCTCGGCAAAATATTACAGGAAGAGGAAATGGAAAATATCAATGAAAACCAACAGCGGGAGGTAGTACAGTAAAGGTGGGGGGGAATAATCAAAGAGGAAAACAAACCATGTTTAGTAACATAAATAAACAAATATGGCTGGAAGAACAACCCATATCTCAATAATAACTCTAAATGTTAATGGCTTAAACTCACCAATTAAGAGACACAGGCTAGCAGAATGGATCACTAAACAAGACCCAACAATATGCTGCCTTCAGGAGACGCATTTGATAGGAAAAGACATACATAGACTGAAGGTGAAAGGTTGGGAAAAATCATATCACTCATATGGACTTCGGAAACAAGCAGGAGTGTCCATATTCATTTCAAATAAAATAGATTTCAACCCAAAGTTAATCAAAAGGGATGAAGAGGGACACTACATACTTCTCAAGGGAACCATACACCAACAAGACATAACAATCATAAATATATATGCCCCAAACAATGGTGCAGCTATGTTCATCAAACAAACTCTTCTCAAGTTCAAGAGTCTAATAGACCACCATACAATAATCATGGGAGACTTCAACACACCTCTCTCACCACTGGACAGATCTTCCAAACAAAAGTTGAATAAGGAAACTATAGAGCTCAATAACACAATTAATAACCTAGACTTAATTGACATATATAGAATATACCACCCAACATCAAGCAGTTACACTTTTTTCTCAGCAGCACATGGATCCTTCTCAAAAATAGATCATATATTATGTCACAGGGCAACTATTAGACAATATAAAGGAGTAGAGATAATACCATGCATATTATCTGATCATAATGGAATGAAATTGAAAATCAACGATAAAAGAAGTAAGGAAAAATCGTGCATCACTTGGAGAATGAACAATAGGTTACTGAATGATCAATGGGTTATAGAAGACATCAAGGAGGAAATTAAAAAATTCTTAGAGATAAATGAAAACACAGACACAACATATCGGAATCTATGGGACACATTGAAAGCAGTTCTAAGAGGAAAATTTATTGCTTGGAGTTCATTCCTTAAAAAATGAAAAAACCAACAAATAAATGATCTAATACTTCAACTCAAAATCCTAGAAAAAGAAGAGCAAAACAACAGCAAAAGAAGTAGAAGACAAGAAATAATTAAAATCAGAGCTGAAATTAATGAAATCGAAACGAAAGAAACAATTGAAAAAATTGACAAAACTAAAAGTTGGTTCTTTGAAAAAATAAATAAAATCGACAGACCCTTAGCCACGCTAACAAAGAGAAGAAGAGAGAGAACTCAAATTACCAGCATACGGGATGAAAAAGGCAATATCACAACAGACACTTCAGAAATACAGAAGATTATCAGAAATTATTTTGAATCCTTATACTCCAATAAAATAGAAGATAGTGAAGGCATCGATAAATTTCTTAAGTCATATGATTTGCCCAGATTGAGTCAGGAGGATATTGACAACCTAAACAGACCAATATCAATTGAGGAAATAGAAGATACCATCAAAAGACTACCAAATAAGAAAAGCCCAGGACCGGATGGGTATACAGCAGAGTTTTTCAAAACCTTTAAAGAGGAATTAACACCAATACTTTTCAAGCTATTTCAGGAAATAGAAAAAGAGGGAGAACTTCCAAATTCATTCTATGAGGCCAACATCACCCTGATTCCTAACCAGACAAAGACACTTCAAAGAAAGAAAACTACAGACAAATATCTCTAATGAACCTAGATGCAAAAATCCTCAATAAACTTCTGGCGAACCGGATACAAAAACATATCAAAAAAATTGTGCACCATGATCAGGTAGGATTTATCCCTTGGATGCAAGGCTGGTTCAATATACGGAAATCAATAAATGTTATTCACCACATCAACAGGCTTAAAAATAAGAACCATATGGTCATCTCGATAGATGCGGAAAAAGCATTCGACAAAGTACAGCATCCCTTTATGTTCAAAACTCTAGAAAAACTAGGGATAACAGGAACATACCTCAACATTGTAAAAGCAATCTATGCTAAGCCTCAGGCTAGCATCATTCTGAATGGAGAAAAACTGAAGGCATTCCCTCTAAAATCTGGAACAAGACAGGGATGCCCTCTCTCACCACTTCTGTTCAACATAGTTCTCGAATCACTGGCCAGAGCAATTAGACAGACAAAAGAAATTAAAGGCATAAAAATAGGAAAAGAAGAACTCAAATTATCACTATTTGCAGATGACATGATTCTATACCTAGCAGACCCAAAAGGGTCTACAAAGAAACTATTAGAGCTAATAAATGAATTCAGCAAAGTGGCAGGCTATAAAATCAACACGCGTAAATCAAAGGCATTCCTGTATATCAGCAACAAATCCTCTGAAATGGAAATGAGGACAACCACCCCATTCACAATATCCTCAAAGAAAATAAAATACTTGGGAATCAACCTAACAAAAGAGGTGAAAGACTTATACAATGAAAACTACAGAACCCTAAAGAGAGAAATAGAAGAAGATCTTAGAAGATGGAAAAATATACCCTGTTCATGGATAGGTAGAAGTAACATCATCAAAATGGCGATATTACCAAAAGTTCTCTATAGGTTTAATGCAATGCCAATCAAAATCCCAATGGCATTTCTTATAGAAATAGAGAAAGCAATCATGAAATTCATATGGAAAAATAAAAGACCCAGAATAGCAAAAACAATTCTAAGCAGGAAATGTGAATCAGGTGGTATAGCTATACCAGACTTCAAACTATACTACAGAGCAATAGTAACAAAAACAGCATGGTACTGGTACCAAAACAGGCAGGTGGACCAATGGTACAGAATAGAGGACACAGAAACCAATCCACAAAACTACAACTATCTTATATTTGATAAAGGGGCTAAAAGCATGAAATGGAAGAAGGATAGCATCTTCAACAAATGGTGTTGGGAAAACTGGAAATCCATATGCAACAAAATGAAACTGAATCCCTTTCTCTCGCCATGCACAAAAGTTAACTCAAAGTGGATCAAGGAACTTGATATCAAATCAGAGACATGGCGTCTGATAGAAGAAAAAGTTGGCTATGATCTACATACTGTGGGGTCGGGCTCCAAATTCCTCAATAGGACACCCATAGCACAACAGTTAATAACTAGAATCAACAAATGGGACTTACTCAAACTAAAAAGTTTTTTCTCAGCAAAAGAAACAATAAGAGAGGTAAATAGGGAGCCTACGTCCTGGGAACAAATCTTTACTCCTCACACTTCAGACAGAGCCCTAATATCCAGAATATACAAAGAACTAAAAAAATTAGACAATGAGATAACAAATAACCCAATCAACAAATGGGCCAAGGACCTGAACAGAAATTTCTCAGAGGAGGACATACAATCAATCAACAAGTATATGAAAAAATGCTCACCATCTCTAGCAGTCAGAGAAATGCAAATCAAAACCACCCTAAGATACCATCTCACTCCAGTAAGATTGGCAGCCATTAGGAAGTCAAACAGCAACAAGTGCTGGCGAGGATGTGGGGAAAAGGGTACTCTTGTACATTGCTGGTGGGACTGCAAATTGGTGTGGCCAATTTGGAAAGCAGTATGGAGATTTCTTGGAAAGCTCGGAATGGAACCACCATTTGATCCAGCTATTCCACTACTCGGTCTATTCCCTAAAGACCTAAAAAGAGCACACTATAGGGACACTGCTACATCCATGTTCATAGCAGCACAATTCACAATAGCAAGACTGTGGAACCAACCTAGATGCCCTTCAATAGACGAATGGATAAAAAAATGTGGCATTTATACACAATGGAGTATTACTCTGCATTAAGAAATGACAAAATCATAGAATTTGGAGGGAAATGGATGGCATTAGAGCAGATTATGCTAAGTGAAGCTAGCCAATCCCTTAAAAACAAATGCCAAATGTCTTCTTTGATATAAGGAGAGTAACTAAGAACAGAGTAGGGAAGAAGAGCATGAGAAGAAGATTAACATTAAACAGGGATGAGAGGTGGGAGGGAAAGGGAGAGAGAAGGGAAATTGCATGTAAATGGAAGGAGACCCTCAGGGGTATACAAAATTACATACAAGAGGAAGTGAGGGGAAAGGAGGGAAAATATAAGGGGGAGAAATGAATTACAGTAGAGGGGGTAGAGAGAGAAGAGGGGAGGGGAGGGGGGAGGGGGGATAGTAGAGGATAGGAAAGGCAGCAGAATACAACAGACTCCAGAATGGCAATATGTAAATCAATGGTTGTGCAACTAAAGTGATTCTGCAATCTGTATATGGGGTAAAAATGGGAGTTCATATCCCACTTGAATCAAAGTGTGAAATATGATATATCAAGAACTATGTAATGTTTTGAACAACCTACAATAAAAATTAATTAAAAAAAATAAAATAAAATAAAATATACTCAATAGATTGTATTCTGAGTTAGCAAGTCAATTTTACATGTTTCAGAAAAACAAATTGCCATAAATTGTTCTTGTCATCCTCTTAGTCATCATCAAAAAATAGGAGGAAATTTAGTAAAGTCAAAACCTAAGATTCAACAATTGGCTAGTTGTTTCAACCAGATGTTTAGATTTGATTTATTCTCTTTAAAATTTCTAATTCTGATTGCTCTGATGGCTTTTCCTATGATATTTAATAGCTCAATTTAAAAGCACTAGTTTATGTGAAAAGTGAATACTAAGGGAAATAAATATCTGAAATAAATTAATATTACTCAATATGTTTCTGATGATTATATACAGCTTCCTCCTACCATTCTGAGATTGCAATTCATAAAGTTTTAAATGACTTCCATTCCTTACTATATTTCACTAATCAGCACATGCAGAAATAATTTCTCAATAAATTTATATTAACTAAGTAGAAATTTAGAGAAAATCAGATGTACTTCACACGTGTGAAATTAAAAAAAAATATATGTTGCATTTTGCCAAAGAATACTTGGCATATTCAAAGAATAAAATGAAGAAATATTGCTTTCCTTTATGTCATAGGGCACAGTTTATTGTCATGTTTTTTCAAAAAAGCATTGACAGGGTTCTGGGGATGTGGCTCAAGCGGTTGTGCACTCACCTGGCATAAGTGTGGCCCGGGTTTGATCCTCAGCACCACATACACACAAAGATTTTGTGTCCACCGAAAACTAAAAAATAAATATTAAAAAATTCTCTCTCTCTCTCTCTCTCTCTCTCTCTCTCTCTCTCTCTCTCTTTCTTTCTCTCTCTCTGTCTCGCTCTCTTTCTCTCTCTAAAAATTGACAGTTTCCTTATGAAAAAGTAGTTGTTATTGTTTAACATAAATTTTACTTGAATTTTTTTTTTAATTTTTACCCATTTGAACACTGAGAAGGTATTTGCTGTGGTCAAACACAGTGAGATACTGTTGTAAAATGCATATCTGAAACATTTGCAATTGTTTTCATTTTATATAATAGCATCATGCACACTCAGCACGAGAAGAGGTTGCTCATTAATTTTGGTATCAATACTGGGTTAAGTACATTGAAAAGATGCTGAGAAAATTACTTCTATGATGGTGGGATCTCCCAATTCTTTGTTTTCTTTTTTTCCTGTGGTGCTTCTGCTATTGATATTAGTATGTTAACTTTAATTTGAATTGTCCATAGAGTTTCTTAAAACATAAGACACTTAGAATTGAGGAAGTCACATATAGCATGTTTATTTCATAAACTGATATAAGATTCAATAAAAGACTTCAGCATTATTATTGCACATTTTATCAAAATTCCATTAAATCACAATGTGAGATACAGTATTAAAATTTTATATAGCTAAAGGATTTTTAACAATGAATTATAGGCACCCAAAGCAAGTATGTAGTTCCAATTATTTATTTACTTAACTTCATTCTTTCATAATATAATAGTAAATAAACACCACACATCAGAGTGCATGTTTTTGGAAAAAAAATTGTTTGGTGAATTACTAACAATGCACCATGCAATTTTTATTTATTATTGGTTCATCATACCCACATCTTACCCACATAGTAAGATTGTTATAATATTCAATAAGTTGTAGCTAAAAACATGAAATACCACATATCATATTGTACAGATTATATATATTCTCATATTATTTCTTCATCCTTTTCACAAATATTTATCAGGAATTTGCTATATGCTAATTAGAACTAAGTTCATCCTAATTATTTCAGGTATTTAAAAAAAGCCTGCAAGACATCATTTGTAAAGGACAATATCGATTTCAGAAGTAACTACTGTTTCTCTAGTGAATTATGTATATAGAAATCTGCTAAGGTGTTGGGGTATGCAAATATATTCAGGATGCATCAGAGAGTGCATATGAAAAAAACATACTAATTATCATGTTATATAAATGAAGAAAAATATCATAACAAAAGGTTAAAAAAATTAACTTTTGGGGAAAAAAAGGAAAAGGGTGCACTAGTATTTGAAATAAACTAATAATAAATTTTACTATAATTAGTTGTTCCTGGGTCTCATTTCACACTTTACTTTACTTATCTATTCATTTTGTTAAGTACCCCTAGGGTGATATTTGAGAATATTGCCATTCAGTGAATAATGCCAACAATTTTCTGTTCTGCAATATTAAAGAACTATTTCAAATTTATTGCAATGAATAGTTTTGTTTAAAGGTAACAATAGTTTTTCAATGTAGAAATTACTACGGTAAATTTGCGTGTTACCAAAAAGTCTTTTTTTTTTTTTTTTTTTTTTAAAGAGAGAGTGAGAGAGGAGAGAGAGAGAGAGAGAGAATTTTAATATTTATTTTTTAGTTATCGGCAGGCACAACATCTTTGTTTGTATGTGGTGCTGAGAATCGAACCCGGGCCGCAAGCATGCCAGGCAAGCACACTACAACTTGAGCCACATCCTCAGCCCCCAAAAAGTCTTTAACAACCATATTTGATGCGTTTGTTTCTAGATTGTCATGGATTTCTCCTAGTAAATTCTGAGATGTGTGAGAGGTTTAACAAGCATAGAAATTTGCTTATGAAAAATAAGCCATGTTGTACATGGGAAGTAAACAAGAAAAGATGCAAAAGTCCTCCTCTAAACTTGTATATGCTGATACTACACAAGGTTATTCCAATGATGTCTGGTTTGCGGTAAGGAAGCAGTTTTTCTTATACATTATGACACAAAGTTCATGTGCTGACATTCCCATTTACACTTTAATAGAAATTCATTGGATTGCAAAAAGGGCCTTTGGTTCAATTCCTAAACTCACTATTCTTCCTTACCCTACACTGGAATCCTGCTTACTCTCTCTATTTCACTGCAAGTTCTCTTTTACATTCAGTAGTCCCAGGTACAAGATCTTAGGCCATTGTCTATGGATTTAGAAGATTCAACTCTGCAGAACATAATTCAAAACTATGTATCCAAATCAAGGGCCCAACAAACTTGTGTGCTTCAGATCTTACCCAGTTTTCTATTTTCATACTTACATTTCACCTTACATTCGTATAAATATCCCAGTTGCCCAATACCCGTATTCATCCAGCAGAATGACTTTTAACCCACATCGAACATGATATGACCCTTAACCATACTCTGTTCCCTCAATCTATTTTAACATAACAGCAGGTCCTGAGTTGATCTTGCCATACAGGTATGTGGGGAATACTACAGCTGCTGAGAAGCTCAAAGGTAGATGCAGAAATGATCCCTGGAGCAAATGTAGGCAGCTAGGTAGGACGTGTGAGGTTTAAAGTCATCTTCCATGGCCAACAACCCAGTCAGGATGAAGGGATGAGGCTGCATCAGCCTCTTTCTTCTCAATGCAGGGAAGATGGACACAATCAGGTCTGTGTGGATTGCTGCTCCTAGGCTCCTAGGGTGTATAGACATTTATGTCTTGTGAAAATGTCACAGGAACGTGGGGCAGCCTCCATCTCATGGAACCCTTGGAAACAACTGTTAGGACAAAGTGGTTGCTAAGGCAGTGACCTCATTCACTTCCCTGAAGGAAGTGACCTCACCTCACTTCCTTGGTGATGGAACTCTCTGAACTTGGGATCCAGGAGGCGAGGCATCCAGAGGCAGTTCCACTCCCAGTGGGCTCACTTGATAGTCTGTACCAAGGCCAGAGTCATTCTTTGTTGGTACCTAGTGATGTGTGGATAGCCAAATGCCTTGAATGGTCTCAACAGTGGCCTTTCCTGAGAAAGAAGTGTTGGCTCAATGCTGGCTCCTGAAAACTACACAGAGATGGCCAAGGAGACCACAGCTGAGACAGGACAGTCCACTGCTGAGGAAAATATTTTGAACCACCAGTCAGAGGACAGAGTGGATAGATAAAGACTGAATACAGGGTGGTTTGTGTGTCTCAGAGGGTGTGTGTTTCAATTTGTCATTTTGTCTCATGTTCAGAGAAATTGAAGGAAAAACTTTTGTTGTTGCTGTTGGTTTGAAATGGACTGTTAACTAGTGAGCCATTTTATATCAGTGGATCCCACTGGGTTTGTGGTTAAAGAGAGCAGACAGAAGAATGCAGCCATGAATGTGTCCCGTCTAGTGGAAATCATTGCAGGACTCCTCATGGCCAATTTATGAATGGACTGCTGCTTGCCTTGCAGATGGGCAACACCTACCAAGATTCTAAGTTCCTGTATTCTTCCTGAATTTTGGCCACTCTCTGAAGGGTTTCGTGGTTTTGTGTCCAAGATGTGTACCACATTCAAGCTCTGTGACATGGCCATGGACTGGATTGCTGAAGGGCATGCCAAGCATCACAGAAAACTCGAAAATTAGCATGACTGGTAAGGATCTCTCTGGAGAATGCCTGCTTGGATAGATTGTAACCCAAGTTGCATGATCAGGAGCTGTCAGTGCCACAGTGTTCAATTAAAGAAAAGTTCTTCTCCAGGCTTCTTTCTTCCTTATTGTTCTGTTCCCCTGAATGTCAGGGAGGTGTTTGCCTTAGGGCACTCCTTTGGGACTCCTCAAGAACACAGTTTCAAATGGAAATGAAGAGGCCTAATCTGTGCCTTTTAAGTAAAGTGCTTTGTAAAAGCTGTGTCTGAATCAGACTCTTGGCCCTGTGTGTGGCTATGAATTACATTCTCAGCACCCCAGGAAACTAAAGAAAAATCCCATGTGTCCATCCCAATCTAGAAGGATGAAAAAGAACTGTACTATTGGATGAAGTCTCTTGCCTTCCTCTGGTCAGGCTCCTGACCCCTCTGAAGTCAGAACAGGGATCCTCTGGGTCAAATGAGTTGTTGCAAGCCCTCCAGTAACTAGCACACAGGTGTTTGGGTTTTTTCGTGAGTCCAGTACACATAAAGAATCTACCGCTGGCAGGCAGAAGGCCTATAATTTGACAAGCAGAGCAGTATGAACTACAGGCCCATTTTATCTATCCTGTTTCTCAGGAAGGGTGTCCAGGTCACCATGACATTTGGTATATGATGGGCATGAGAGCTTTCTTTGCACACCATCTAAGGCTGCTCACCCTATAGAAACCCCCAGCCAGAATGTTATGATGAGTGGCTGTATGGAAGAAGATGAGGGCCATGTGGAGTGTTTTTGTTAGAATAGTGGTCTTTTGTGTGGTGGTTGGAAAAGATGACTGGGTGCACCTCAGCTTGAAGTCTGGTGTGATGCCATTAGAGACTGAGTACTGGAACTGATCTCAGAGAACTATTGTCATGAATTTTGTTGTGATTTTACAAGGCCAGGCATTAGAGGAGCCTTTGGAAACTGAGATCTAGGCCGAAGGTGGCTTTCTCCACAGCACTGGGAATCTCAGCCAGGATTTCACATGATTTTGCTGTGAAAGCCTTCTCAGCTATAGTTGAGAGACAAAACTCACAGGAACCTCGTATTTTAGACCCCAATGGGCCTGGATTCCTGTGACTTTTCGCCACTTTTGGGAACCTTGCCTGCATGCGATCTCCAGAGCTTTTACTGAAAGGAGATTCCTCATCACTTAATGGCTCCTGAATGAATCAAAACCCACAGTGTCAACTTCTTCATTCTTGAAATATGGCTAGGCCAATACCATGAAGTTTTTGAGAATCCCATGACCAGAAATCCCTGGAGAACCTTTAGATCTTCTGTTGGTCATCATGACTGAACCAGCGAGTGCCATTTTTGACTGAGTGGAATTCATGAAGATAGTGAAGAACAGAGATGCCAGTGAGTAGGAGCCAGCAGGGAACTGGGCCTGGAGCAATGGAGTGCAGGTGTGTGATCCAACATCTGTGGTGGGCCCCTGTGGTTCTGTCATTGGCTTCCAAATGACATGTGACTGACAAGGTGCATCCAGGAGACCTGAAAATAAAATGGCATGTTGTTGTGGGGAGAGGATTTGGTGTGATGCTCAGAAACAAGTTGCTACGCTCAAGTGGGAAAGATATATGGGGTAGCAGCCCAGTTTGTGTTTTTGCCTTCAGACCCTGACTCACTCCATGTGGCATATCTCCCTCCAGCACTGTGTCCTTTTTGACCTTTTTGTATTTCAAAAACAAACACCAATTTTCCATGGAAGCTCTAAGAAATGCCATTAAAACTGCGCGGTGAGCCAAAGGCTTCACAATGCACCCAGGGAGACATTCATACCCCAATGGCCACAGTTACCTGCATGGAGAGGATTCAGCTCTGCTGCCTCCTGTTCCTATTGAAAAATATGAGCCCATGTTCTCCTGTTCACATAGACTCACACCAAGCTTTCATGATCTCACTACAAAGGAAACTAAAACATAAAGCTATATTTCTAGTGGACGAATGTCAGAGACAGATAGTCAAGAAGTCATTAGGGCAGCAAAGTTCCATATTTGTGGAAAGTTTACCCTGTCCTCTACTTTTGGGATCTCTTCTGCCGCACCCAAGTTTGTGAGCTCCTCAGAATTTCCAATTCCAGATATGTATTCACAGATTTTTTTTTCTTCTTCTCCTCTCATTGTGTATTCTTTAGGGTGATAGTAATGTCCAGGCATTGTGGTGGATGACAGTGGAAGATTTTTATGTGCCACGTGTTCCCATGTGTATTAGACTCATTTTCCATTTTGCTTTTTGAAATATTGAATCTCTGAAACTAACCCTTAACCTTCTAGGCTCTGACAACTTATCTTAACATCGATAAAATTAATCCTTAAAGAAGAGAAAGTAGAGTCACTTGATAAGAGGCATGGTGTATACTTGGACTTGCCTTTTGCTTCATCAGAGATACATATTATAAAACCTGTGACACATTTTTCTCATTTTTGTTCTCCAAGAATTTTCAATATCAACAAATATGTAACTTACTGACTCCCTGTCTCTGTCGCCTGGGTCACAATGTATATTTTTATATACATATATATAATCCTACTGCCATCACAGGTATACTTTTGAGAGTACTTTCACTTTGGTAAATACAAATTTCATGAAGAGATCACTGCCCCCCAATACACTTAGGTAACTGAAAATTCAAGCTGTGGTGAACTTTATACTTCAACAAGTTTAGACATGAAATAATGTAGAGGAATATGAATATTTTTGGTACATATGTGAAGGATATATATCCCCTTATGAATTTCGATTGGCATACATACTATTACACTTTAATGTATTAAATATATATATAGTATGAATATATATATATATATATATATATATATATATATATATATATATATATATATATATATATATATTATGAATTTGCAAACATGAACTATATGTATCATATACTACCTTGATTCTTTCATGTCCATCTGTGTGGATTTATTATCAACTTTTCAGGAGATATTTTTCAGAAATATTTATTTTCTTGACATACATATTCATTTCGGAATACTCAAAATGAACTTCAGTGAATATTGAGTACTAACCCTAATATTTCTACAGTAAGTGACCCAGTTTAACATCAATGAAAGTATATTCATATGGGACATCATGTGTATTTTGAATTAAATTTTTATTCAAAATTGTTATATTCCTATTTCTTCAGTTTACATACATCATAGGATGTATCATTTCATCCACAATTCACAAATTGGTATGCATACGATTCACTTTCATTCATTCCCTGTATCAGATCCCATGTATTTCTCGATGTTGCTTTACTTGATTTTTCATGAGATTTCTTTTATATCACATAACTTTTGAATTCCATCATCATTTTCAAAGCAAAACTCAAACACAATTTGTTATAATTAGTAACCCTAATATTACCACTACATGTATAACTACTTGGATTGAATGTTTGTATGTGAATACCAGATTTCATGTATTCTTTAAAATATAAATTCAATCCATTATTTAAAATAGTAACCTGTTATATTTTTTATTCATCATATGGTCTATTCATACATCATCTCAATATACATAAACCCAGGGTACACCTATTTTTATCCCCAAACTCTAAATGATAGGGTTTCAAAACATGCTCCCAGAAATGGTGGAAGAAATACGCATGTCACCTGCTCCATATATTCCTTTCATCACATCATGTTCTGGACACAAAATGCAAAACTCACCATTATCTTATTCTTCTACCAAAGCCTCATTTTAAGGAGAGCATGAATTACTAAAATTATCTATGTCTGCATTGCCTATTGTTTACAAATTTCAATCCTATGGTGAGTATACACTTGATTCTTTCAAGGATAGTGTGTTCAACTACCCCCCTGTTGAAATTATCCCTGATCTTATCACTCATTTTGTACTTTGCCTGATCTCCTAACATCCTTATTGATATCTATTTCCCCAAGTGCCTTGTTGTGACTGACTCTTCATGTGTGCTGACATTCCCATTTACACTTTAATAGAAATTCATTGGATTGCAAAAAGGGCCTTTGGTCCAATTCCTAAACTCACTATTCTTCCTTACCCTACACTGGAATCCTGCCTACTCTCTCTATTTCACTGCAAGTTCTCTTTTACATTCAGTAGTCCCAGGTACAAGATTTTAGGTCATTGTCTATGGATTTAGAGGATTCATCTCTGCAGAACATAATTCAAAACTATGTATCCAAATCAAGGGCCCAACAAACTTGTGTGCTTCAGATCTTACCCAGTTTTCTATTTTCATACTTACATTTCACCTTACATTCGTATAAATATCCCAGTTGCCCAATACCCGTATTCATCCAGCAGAATGACTTTTAACCCACATCGAACATGATATGACCCTTAACCATACTCTGTTCCCTCAATCTATTTTAACATAACAACAGGTCCTGAGTTGATCTTGCCATACAGGTATGTGGGGAATTCTACAGCTGCTGAGAAGCTCAAAGGTAGATGCAGAAATGATCCCTGGAGCAAATGTAGGCAGCTAGGTAGGACGTGTGAGGTCTAAAGTCATTTTCCATGGCCAACAACCCACTCAGGATGTAGGGATAAGGCTGAATCAGCCTCTCTCTTCTCAATGCAGGGAAGATGGACACAATCAGGTCTGTGTGGATTGCTGCTCCTGGGCTCCTAGGGTGTATAGACCTCTATGTCTTGTGAAAATGTCACAGGAATGTGGGGCAGCCTCCATCTCATGAGACCCTTGGAAACAACTGTTAGGACAAAGTGGTTGCCAAGGCAGTGACCTCATTCACTTCCCTGAATCAAGTGACATCACCTCACTTTCTTGGTGATGGAAATCTCTGAACTTGGGATCCAGGAGGAGAGGCATCCAGAGGCAGTTCCACTCCCAGTGGGCTCACTTGATTGTCTGTACCAAGGCCAGAGTCATTCTTTGTTGGTACCTAGTGATGTGTGGATAGCCAAATGCCTTGAATGGTCTCAACAGTGGCCTTTCCTGAGAAAGAAGTGTTGGCTCATTGCTGGCTCCTGACAACTACACAGAGATGGCCAAGGAGACCAGAGCTGAGACAGGACAGGTCACTACTGAGGAACATATTTTCACCCTCCCATCAGAGGACAGAGTGGATAGATACAGACCAAATACAGGGGTGGTTTGTGTTTCTCAGGAGGTGTGTGTTTCAATTTGTCGTTTTGTCTCATGTTCTGAGAACATGAAGGAAAAAAAATTTGTTTTTGTTGTTGTTGTTATTTTGAAATGTACTGTGAACTAGTGAGCATTTTTATGTCAGTGGATACCACTGGGTTTGTGGTTAAAGAGAGTAGAGCAAAGAATGCAGCCGTGAATGTGTCCTGTCCAGAGGAAATCTTTGCAGGACTCCTCATGGCCAATTTATGAATGGACTGCTGCTTGCCTTGCAGGTGGGCAACACCTACCAAGATCCTAAGTTCCTGTATTCTTCCTGAATTTTGGCCACTCTCTGAAGGGTTTCGTGGTTTTGTGTCCAAGAAGTTTACCACATTCAAGCTCTGTGACATGGCCATGGACTGGATTGCTGAAGGGCATGCCAAGCATCTCAGAAAACTCAAAAATTATCATGACTGGTAAGGATCTCTCTGGAGAATGCCTGCTTGGATAGATAGTAACCCAAGTTGCATGATCAGGAGCTGTCAGTGCCACAGTGTTCAATTAAAGAAAAGTTTTCTCCAGGCTTCTTTCTTCCCTATTGTTCTGTTCCCCTGAATGTCAGGGAGGTGTTTGCCTTAGGGCACTCCTTTGGGACTCCCCAAGAAAACAGTTTCAAATGGAAATGAAGAGGCCTAATCTGTGCCTTTTAGGTAAAGTGCTTTGTAAAAGCTGTGTCTGAATCAGACTCTTGGCCCTGTGTGTGGCTGTGAATTACATTCTCAGCACCCCAGGAAACTCAAGAAAAATCCCATGTGTCCATCCCAATTTAAAAGGATGCAAAAGAAGTGTACAATTGGATGAAGTCTCTTGCCTTCCTCTGGTCAGGCTCCTGACCCCTCTGAAGTCAGAACAGGGATCCTCTGGGTCAAATGAGTTGTTGCAAGCCCTCCAGTAACTAGCACACAGGTGTTTGGGGTTTTTCATGAGTCCAGTACACATAAAGAATATACCCCTGGCAGGCAGAAGGCCTATAATTTGACAAGCAGAGCAGTATGAACTACAGGCCCATTTTATCTATCCTGTTTCTCAGGAAGGGTGTCCAGGTCACCATGACATTTGGCATATGATGGGCATGAGAGCTTTCTTTGCACACCTTCTAAGACTCCTCACCCTATAGAAACCCCCAGTCAGAATGTTATGATGAGTGTCTCTATGGAAGAAGATAAGAGCCATGTGGAGTGTTTTTTTTAGAGTAGTGGTCTTTTGTGTGGTGGTTGGAAAAGATGACTGGGTGCACCTCAGCTTGAAGTCTGGTGTGATGCCATTAGAGACTGAGTACTGGAACTGATCTCAGAGAACTATTGCCATGACTTTTGTTGTGATTTTACAAGGCCAGGCATTAGAGGAGCCTTTGGAAACTGAGATCTAGGCCGAAGGTGGCTTTCTCCACAGCACTGGGAATCTCAGCCAGGATTTCACATGATTTTGCTGTGAAAGCCTTCTCAGCTATAGTTGAGAGACAAAACTCACAGGAACCTCATATTTTAGACCCCAATGGGCCTGGATTCCTGTGACATTTCGCCACTCCTTGGGAACCTTGCCTGCATGCGATCTCCAGAGCTTTTACTGAAAGGAGATTCCTCATCACTTAATGGCTCCTGAATGAATCAAAACCCACAGTGTCAACTTCTTCATTCTTGAAATATGGCTAGGCCAATACCATGAAGTTTTTGAGAATCCTATGACCAGAAATCCCTGGAGAACCTTTAGATCTCCTGTTGCTCATCATGACTGAACCAGCAAGTGCCTTTTTTGACTGAGTGGAATTCATGAAGATAGTGAAGAACAGAGATGCCAGTGAGTAGGAGCCAGCAGGGAACTGGGCCTAGAGCAATGGAGTGCAGGTGTGTGATCCAACATCTGTGGTGGGCCCCTGTGTTTCCGTCATTGGCTTCCAATTGACATGTCACTGACAAGGTGCATCCAGGAGACCTGAAAATATAAAGGCATGTTGTTGTGGGGAGAGGATTTGGTGCGATGCTCAGAAACAAGTTGCTGCACTGAAGTGGGAAAGATATATGGGGTAGCAGCCCAGTTTGTGTTTTTGCCTTCAGACCCTGACTCACCCCACGTGATTGAGCTCCCTCCAGCACTGAGTCCTTTTTGACCTTTTTGTATTTCAAAAACAAACACCAATTTTCCAGGGAATCTGTAAGAAATGCCATTAAAACTGGGAGGTGAGCCAAAGGCTTCACAATGCACCCAGAGAGACATTCGTACCCCAACAGCCACAGTTACCTGCAAAGAGAAGATTCAGCTCTGCTGCCTCCTGTTCGAATTGGAAAATATGAACCCATGTCCTCCTGTTCACATAGACTCAGAACAAGCTTTCATGTTCTCACTACAAAGGAAGCTAAAACACAAAGCTATCTTTCTAGTGGATGAATGTCAGAGGCAGATAGTCAAGAAGTCATTGGGCCAGCAAAGTTCCATGTTTCTGGAATGTTTACCCTGTCCTCTACTTTTGGGATCTCTTCTGCCACACCCAAGTTTGTGAGCTCCTCAGAATTTCCAATTCCAGATATGTATTCACAGATTTTTTTTCCTCTTCTCCTTTCATTGTGTCTTCTTTGGGGTGATAGTAATGTCCAGGCATTGTGGTGGATGACAGTGGAAGATTTTTGTGCCACGTGTTCCCATATGTATTAGAGTCATTTTCCATTTTGCCATTTGAAATATTGAATCTCTGACACTAACCCATAACCTTCTAGGCTCTGGCTACTTATTCTAACATCAATAAAAATAATCCTAAAGGAATAGAAGTAGAGGCATTTGATAGGGGGCATGGTGTATACTTGGACTTGCCTTTTGCTTCATCAGAGATACATATTATAAAACCTGTGACATATTTTTCTCATTTTACTTCTCCAAGAATTTTCAAAATTAACAAATATGTAACTTCCTGACTCCTTGTCTCTGTCACCTGGGTCACAATGTATATTTTTATATACATATATATCCTACTGCCATCACAGGTATATTTTTGAGAGTACTCTCACTTTGGTAAATACGAATTTTATGAAGAGATCACTGCCCACCCCAATACACTGAGGTAACTGAAAATTCAAGCTGTGGTGAACTTTATACTTCAACAAGTTTAGACATGAAACAATGTAGAGGAATATGAATATTTTTGGTACATATGTGAAGGATATATATCCCCTTATGAATTTCGATTGGCATACATACTATTACATTTTAATGTATTAAATATATATATATATATATATATATATATATATATATATATATATATATAGTATGAATTTGCAAACATGAACTATATGTGTCATGTACTTATACTACCTTGATTTTTTCATGTCCATCTGTGTGGATTTATAATCAACTTTTCAGGAGATATTTTTTCAGAAATATTCATTTCCTTGACATGCATATTCATTTCAGAATACTCAAAATGAACTTCAGTGCCAAGGTTAAGAAACTCCATTCTATGACAGCAGCTTCACAGGAAGTCCTCCCTACTAGGCCCTCCTCAAGGAACAACATATTCCTGCTGTTATTCCCTCCCTCTGGGCCTCAATTCCTCCACATAGTTTTCTTTAATTCACCCTTGAAACTAGCATCAATATTAAATCATCTCCAGAAACCTCTGCCAAATGAGTCTTTTGATGTCTTCCTAGACTCTAACTGGTACACACAGGATGAGTCATAAGAAAAAAATTGTACAAGAATTTTCCAGCAAATGTGCACTGACCACTGCTAAGGAAGAGTAGAAGTGGCAAGGTCTGGAGGCAGGAGACAGGGGTTTTAAACTCATGAGAAGTCTTCAAGGAGAGAGGGTCACCAAGTGATTATTAGGAGACCAGCAGGCTTAGGGCATTCAACCCCAACACAGGAGAGGACAAGGCAGGCTACATGGGGTAGAAGTGCCTTTCTAACCCTGAGTGGACACAGAGGCATATTTACCACAGAGCTAATGAAGCCAATGGGCAGTATCCCTTACTGGCAGGAGAACTTTCTAAGGATGTAAGGGGGGCCCTAGTGATTGGCCTACATAATTATATATGTTGACAAGATTTTCAGAAATAAGATATTTTAACTGCAATTGATTAACAATGCCAACTTTCCTTTATTAACCACATGTGGTGGTACATGTTGGTAATCCCAGTGACTTGAGAGATAACAGAATGAGGATCACAAGTTCAAGGCCAGCCTCAGCAACATAGTGAGACCCTATGTCAAAATTAAAAAATTAAAAGGACATGGAATATAACTCAGAAGTAAAGCACCCCTGACTTCAATTTCAGTACAAAAGGAAAAAAAAATTCCTCTCCAACTTTTCTTTTATCATATTTGAATTCTTGTTAGGGGGCACTAGAGGATCCAGCTAAAACAAAGCTGAGTTGAAGATATATATAATTGGCTTTAATGGGATATGTTTATATAGTTCACAGTCAGTTTGGAGTATACTAAAGTTACTACTAGCCATCCAACTGTAAGAAATACTCTTAGGAGTACTTACATCACCCTCATCAAGAACTCACCTGGCATTATGACATGAAGAGACAGATCCAGAGCTCTTAGGACAATACGAACATGTCTAACAATAGTGTAGGAGATGCATTAAGAAAGAAGGTAGTGTGTGGAAAAGTCCCTCCAATCAGTGAATATGTAATTATTCCTTCCATCCTCTGATCCAAATGGAAGCTCTTTCCTTCAGGAATATACTTGTGTCAGACAACATGTACATTAGTCAGCTTTTCATCACTGCAATTCCAGAGAAAAATTACTTGGAGAAAGAGAGATTTATTTTGTCTCATAGTTACAGAGGTTTCATTCCATGATCAGCCAGCTCCATTGCTCTGTGTCTGAAGTGGCAGAGAGCACAACAGAAGAAAGGTGCTCAACTTATAGCATTCAGGAAACTAGGAGGGGACCAGGGAGAAGATGAACCATTTGTGAAACACCTCCTGTGACCTATTCCCTCCAACTAGGCCCCACCTCCAAGTAGTCCATTAATGACTTTATCCACTGATGAAGATCAAGTCCTCATATTCCAATCAATTTCCAAAAGGTCCACCTCTAACACATGAGACTGTATGGGAAAATTCAAATCCAAACCATAACTTTCCATTGCTGTGACAAAATACCTAAGATAATCAGATTATAGAGGAAAGATTTATTTTGACTCTCAATTTGAGGGGTTTTAAGTCCATAGTTTCTTACCCTTGTTGCTTTTAAGTCCATAGTTTCTTGGCCTGTGGTACAATAGTGCATGATGGTGAGTATAGGTGACAGAGGAGATCGGCTCTTCTCATGGTAATCAGCAAACACAAAGGAAGGGATCTGGGTCCCATATTCCCACAAGAACACACTCTCAAAGACTTAACTTCCTCCCTTTAGGCCATGCCTCTTAAAGATTCCACCACCTTCACACTACAAACTGAGTATCAAGCCTTTAACACTTGGGTCATCATGGGACATTCCAAATCCAAACCCTGGCAATACTATAATGCAGAGTTTGATTGCAAATGTATCATTGATTTTTTTTTTTCTTTTAGGGATTTCAGGGAATGAAGAATAATGATCAGGCTACACTTCAGCTTTTATTGACCCCCTCACCTGACCCCTTTGTAAGAGCACAGGGGTAACTATCAGCAACTTGAATGATAAGGAGACTTTAAAGCTATATCAGAGTCTAGCAGTGCATGGCATATGAAAAGTGCTAAGTAAATTGAACGAGCAGATGAATGAATGAATTGGCATGCCCTGCTGTAGTTGGGGAGGTTTCATGGGAAAATAAAGAGGTCAACGATGTTTAAGACAAACTCTGGAAAGGAGCCCAGTGTAAAAGAGTTCGAGTGAGGAAGCCATCCCCTGAAGAGAACAAGTCCTCCAAAGGAGCAATGGAGGGTTATGCTGGGCAGGAGGGTAGGTCCAGGATCCTGTAACTCCTTGTATTATGGGATAGTTTCATTTTTATATCCTAAATAACAGCAAAGCATTATAGGTTCCAGAGCCTGGTAGTGAGGTAATAAAAAGTAGTATTTCCCAAAAACTAACTTTGTCAGTGGACCCAAGAAAAACTATGGCAGGGAACAATGAGACACAATGAAGCTTTGTAGTAATTCAAGAATGAAATGTTGTGGGTATGGATTAAGGTGCTTGAAATGAAGAAGAAAAGATGACCTTAAGAATCATGGCCAGGGTAATCTCAAACTGGTATTTAAAATCTCTATGATGTTGTAGAGTACCTCTTAGGATTGATAATGGACACAACGATTTCGTGGGTCTGCATTTGCAGATGAGCTGTTTGACCATTTTAGGCTCTAGGATTATATAATTTGTTCAAGAAAAAACTCTTCAGACATCTTGGTAAAGAAAATCTCCATGCAGCCTGTATCTTAGCCCCTATCTACACTCACAGAGTCAGATGCTCCCACTGTCATCCTCTTCAGCTGTTCGGTAGCATGTGACATTTCTGAATGGGACTTGAACGGAAATCCAGTGGGTAATGATGCTCATTTTAGGGCCTGCTGTACGGCAGCGGAAATGTACGTCCTCTTAGGATGGTGGGTGTATTCCGGAGCCCTCAATCAGATGAGACTGCTCAGACATCTCCAAAGGAACTTTAGGATGATTAATTAAATCACTGCTTTTCAGTCGCCCTGATTGGGTATTGAACTATCCTCAGCAGGTTTCAATCCTCTAGAGAATCATTCCACTCAATGGAAAACTGTTTTTCCCTTCTTCCAGGTCTTCTGGCAGGAGGAAGCCAGTCCATCAAAGGAGCAAATGGATTATTCATAACTTTTGACAATGCAGTCATTAAAGTGCTGTTGCTAAATGAGTCTGCCTTATTTATCTTTCTTCCTCACTCTGCAATTCCACGATGCAGCATGTACTTGTTACCCAGAATCTTAAAGGGCTTTAAGTATTCCCTGTGAGGATTACCCAGAGTCACTTTGTGCTGTGTCTCACCGGGACGCTCTTCTTTATGGCCCATGCATTTTGGTCAGGCCAAGGACCAGATTGGAGCAGCATTACAACTTTCCTCCTAAGGGCTGAATTTTTATTTCAGAATAGTTGAAAATTATTCTCCAGAATTCTCTGTGCTTCCTTCTCCTTCAGAAGGAGCCCTGACTTTTGCTCTTCCCTATGCCACCCCACATTTTGGCCAGATTAGATCTAAACAAATGACTACAAAATTGTGACCAAATGCCAGAAAAGAGCATTTTTTTTACAGAATATAAAATCTAATCCGACTAAAAAAATATGACAACTTGAATAAGGAAGTATATAGTTCAATTAGTTCTTCAAATCGTCTGCAAAAAGATTAGAAGCCACCCAAATATCAATAGGAAGAGTTCAAGAATTTCTCCTATCCAAACTTCATAGAGGAAAGGTAAAGAGCAGTTCAATCATCAATCACTGTTGAAGAAATGACTTTGAAACATAGCTAGTCATTTGACTTTTAAATTTAAAATATTAACAAAAATTGTCATATGATTTTAACAAAACTAAAAAACTTTTTAAATTTTTCATAATTTTCTCCTGTCCAAAACTGGCAATAAAATATTGAAGGAAAGGATAAAAATTTGATAAAAGTGAAACTTTTATTAAATATTTATATAAGAATAATTGCTTTTTCTGCATCTTTTAGCATGCACTGCCATTTTCTGTGGATCATCAGTTTTCATATTAAAGTTCCCCATAACAGTCTCCTTTGGGGTGTCATGGTCTTGTCACCTACAGGTGCCCTTCGATGGTTGGGATGTGTTCCCCACCCCCAGTTTCACGTGTTGGAAATTTGGTTCCCTATGTTGCCATGTTGGGAGGTGGTGGAACCTTTAGAGAAAGGTCTTCAGGGAATTGGTTAGGTCATTGGAAACCACTGCCCTGAGAAGAAATTAAGATAATTCTTGTGGGACCCTATGTTAGTTCTTGCAGCAGCAAGTTGTTATAAAGGAGAGAGCTGATCCTTGAAACAATTACCCTCTTCCTTCCTCATCATGTGATTTCTCCTTCCACATAGCTGCCACCACTGTAATTTCATCCACCAAGGGTCACTCAGCGGAGCCACTACCATGCTGTTTGGACTTGTAGCCTCCACAACTATGAGCTAAATAAATTTTTTCTTTATAAATTACCCAGTCTCAGGCATTCCGTCATAGTAATGGAAATTGGGCTTCTTAATATATACCTTCATCAGTAATTTTCCCCCAAAAGACCAGGTATCAAGTATACATGGAACAAATTTTTTACAATGACTTTTGTTGAAAGGCAACTCAGAACATCTGAGTGAGTACATTTGGACTTTATAGACATACAGTTCCAATTTATTTTTGAGGCAACAAAATTAAACCTACAGGGTCATTTATTATAAAATTACAAACATTTTCTCATGTGCTGAAAATGCGTGCAAAATTAACAAGCCAGCTTCTCTATCTTCATTGAAATCACTGAGAATGTCATTAAGAGTAGGACAGGGTAGAAAGAATTCTGAGTCATATGCATAACCATCCTGGTTAAAAAAAAAAAAAAAACTAACACAGCACAGTGATTCAACCATTTATAATGTTATTTAACTTTGTTATTCTACTTATTCAACCTAGAAATGAAAAGAACTTTGTCAAAAGTTCACTGCCTTATGGATTGGGAAAGTTTGGCTTTTCTGGTTTTTAGTTTTCTATGTTTCTCATTATTGTCTAGATTTTAGGCTCTGAAAGTGAGCTCTAATACCCTTACTGTTGTTACCCAATTTGTTACATTATTCCCACTGAGCGACTGCTTGCCACATTCAGTCTAGAGTGAAACTAATGCTCAAGATACTCTTTTCCCTTTCCATTCATAGGCTGTGCTGCAGAAAATTAAATTAAAGTAAGCACTGATGAGCGTAGTCTATCAGTCTAATGTCCCCCACCCCAGTAGGAAACAAGTTAGTGTGACATGTCCTCACTGAACCAGCACGGGCTTTTACAGTCACCAGTCATACTTCAAAGGATTTAAACCATCGGTCCAAGGGCATCAGACTTAGCAAACTTCAGTTTCTCTCACTCTCAAGAAAGATCTTTCATTAACTGAGTTGTATTTCATATCCAAATCTTAGCTCCCATTAAAGCTTATATACAAAGTCTCTATTCCCAGTGCAAAACAATAACAGTAACAAATTCACAAAAAAGCAATGGTGGGGAGAGAACTGTCACTCAGAAAGGTTTTGATGTGGTAGAAATGTTTTCTAATTGATCGTTCCTTCTTTCCCCAAATGCGTAAAGCAAATGACTCTGGCCTGAGACAAAACCCACTAATGTGAGTGGAACGACAGGTTCCTTTAGGGTTCCTGACTATGGCTCTCAGACCCAGTTCTCTAGAGACTTCAACTTCCTGTTCTATCCTTGAGAATGTCTTCCTGCAACGAATCCCATGTCACACAAACTGGTGAACTCCTTGGTTTCTGATTCATCACATTGCTGTGGTTTGGATGTGTATTTCCCAAAGGTCTGTGTGTTAAAGGATTGGTCCCCAGGACAGTGCTGATGAGAGGTGGTGTAACCTTGAAGAAGTAGGACTCTAGGGGAGGTTCTCATATCACTGAGGGTGTGCCCTTGAACAGGATTGTGGGACCCCTGACTCTTCTTCATTTCTTGCTTTGCTCTCTAGCTAAAAGTGTAAGTGGTTTGCTCTGGCAATTATGTCCAGCCACTCATGCCTAGCCACTGCCATCCAGTTCCCTCTGCAGAGGCCCAAATCAGTGTGGCTGTCCAGTCTTGTACTGGCACCTCCAGATCCATGAATTAAATTAAAATTTCCTCTTTATAAGTTACTTACCTTAGGCATTTCATTATAGTAATGGAAAGCTGAGTCACGCATAGTCAATCCACCAATACTTAAAAACATATGCTACATGTCAGGATCTGATCTAGCAATTAACAAAATAGATAAAGGCCTTAACTGCCTTGGAGCTTATGTTCTTGTGCTTTGGTTTTGTTGAGGTGTTTGTTTTTGTTTTTTGTTTTTGCATCACATGGACTCCCATTGCGAGACTATGCTCATACTCTTCTAGCTGCTTAGAATCCTATCCCCCTCAATCATTTCCATTTAAATAATTTCCAACATCTTTTGAGTCCAACTCAAATCATATCTCTTCCATGACTCTTTCCCAGCTTTCTCTAGCTCAGAATGTCCTTAAATTCCAGCCCAAAACACTCTTTATCAATTATTTAGTTTGCACTACCTTAATTATCATTGATATATGTTTATGCACATATCCTGTCTCTGCAACTATACTGAAGTCCTTCCAGGACAGGGAATGATTCTTGTCATTTTTAAACCCCAACACTAAAAAGAGTGCCCTGTATGAAGAAGGTACATTATAAGTGGTGGTAGCTAAAGGAAATGATAGCAAACTGAAGAGTATTTTTTCCTTTTACCTGGAACAAAGAGGCAATAAATAAATCAAGGATATCACCAGAAGTGGTGCTTTCATTGGTGACAATTTTTTTAATTCACTGATAACTACCTACCAGCCAGTTTTCTTGATTTGATCCTAAGTACAGTTCAATTGCCTATTGTGCGCTATTGCTTTGAATCCACTGTCTTTAAAATATCCCTTTGGCATTGAAATCAGCTGGTTCATTGATGCTTACTTTAATTTAATTTCCAGGTGAGCAGTCTATGAATGAAAAAGGAAAAAACCTTTGACTCTCATTCTATTTAAACTGAATCGAGCAAGGAGACACTCCGCAGGGGTAATGTAGCAGTTTGCATAATACCTATAGCAGTATGAAAATTTACTTTCAGGTGATAAAATTTAAGCAAAAACAAGATGTGCTTTATAGGCTTTTTTTAGAGGCCAAGCTTTTCCTAAACTCATGACAGTCATGTGATCAAGTAAGCTCTGTCTGCCAGAGAAAGCTCTAGCATGTAAGCATCATTGCTGTTTTTGCTGGGATTTTCCAGATAGCCTAGGAAACCTGGGAACTTTTGAGAAGCATAAAAATATAACAAACCTTTTCTTATGAATATCATCCTAAAATTTACAGCACATGCATATACTTTATCTCAGTCCTTCCACAAATTCAGCAGAAAGCAGTCAGTATTATATACCTTCTTCTTCTTCTTTTTTTTAATACTGAGAAACTGGATCTGAAGTGTGAAGATTATTGCAAGAATCCATCATATTAGATGACATTCCCATCAATAAAAGCTTTCACCTTCAAATCAGGTCTCCTTTAAGACTTCCTCCACGTTGAGATGGAGGGAAAATTTTTAAAATTAAATTTATCCTAGGAAAGAGACTTTTATGCTCAGTTTGGAAGAATCATCGACCCAATGACTTGTTTCAGTGAGTTGTACCTATTGATTTCTTATTTTTCCAGAAATACCTATGTATTGGCTCCCTGTTTTCCTTCCTTTGATCCATCTTTCTGTGTTTAAAATTAGACAAAATAAATAAGAGTTCTGCCTCTGGCAAAGAGGGTTGATTTGTGGGGACCAATTAATAGATAACAACTAGGAAACACAGGTAAAGCACATTGAAATATCTAATGGAAGGTCTCTTGGCTACAGGGGTGGTGAGAATTTGTGAGTTCAGTATCCTAGAGAGAAGGGAAGCTCAGAGAACTGAATCCAGTATTTGGTGCACTATTTCTGCTCAAAACATTTATCAATTCAAAAGTAGCAGTGAAGAGTTTGAGAAATTGAATAGAATTTTCATAAGTCTCCCAGGGACAGGGAGTAAGAATTGGAGTCTGGATATATGGGAAAAGAAAAAGAGTTCCTAGCAAATACTCCAGGATTTTTTGTTGTGACATAGAAAGGCTACAACCAAGATGAAAGGACAAAGTAGAAATAGACTCATTAAGACTGAAAACACAGTAAGATCAGACCATTTCCTGATAGGATTCATGATTCATACTCCCACATCTGACATCTTGACAGGAGAAAAAGTAAATCTTTCTTGGAAGAACGTATCATCTATAACTTCAAACTATCTCTATAATTTTCAACACAATGTCCAATATGCACATAAAAGAACAGTCCTACCAAAAGATAAGAATAAGCCATACAACAAAAGAAAATGACAATGAGCAATAATAAACTCAGATACAATGGTAGAGAATAGTAACAGACCCACATGAGACTCATCTATTGAGACTATGAGGAAAGTGTCCAAGAATGTAAATGATAAGATGAGACACGTTAGAAGAGAAGTAGAAACTACAAAAAGGAGATAAATGAAAATTCTTAACAGAAATGAAGAGCTCAATGAATGGAAAGACTTAATGCAGCTGAAGAAAAATTATAGATGAGAAAAAATTCTCAGACTGAATCATAGAGAAACAAGAGGATAAAAATTAGTGAACATTTTTAAAAGAAGAAGAGGCATATGGAATATAATTTTTTCAAAAGTCTAAAATATGTTTTATTGGTTTCCAATAGAAAGAGATGAGACAAAATGGGACAGAAACAATATGTGATAAAATAATGGCTGAGAATATCTAAAACTAATGAAAGGTTTCAAACCATAGGCTCAAGAAGCACCATCTACCCAAAGCAGGGAAAACAGAAATAGAGTCACTCCTAGAGATGTAATAAATTATAGAAAAATGCATACATACAAGAAAAAAGCAATTGGAAAAAAGGGACATATTTCTTCAAAGAAAACAACAATCACACTGAAAGCTGACTTCTCAACATGACCAAATGGAATACAGGAGACAATGGTATTAAATCTTTAGAGAGCTCAAAGAAAAATTTCATACGTTGAAATTATTGTTCTATAATGAAATCTTAATAACAACATTTTCTGATGAACAACTGAATTTTCCAGCCATATAATCACACTAAAGGAAATACTAAAGAGAGTTCTTTAAGCAAAAGAAAAATAAATCTGGGAGGAAAATGGAAATCCAATAAGAAAAAAGAGCAATGAAGAATTAAATATGTGGGCAAATATAAAGGATCACTGACAGTAAATACAATATTGTTCTATGGTACTTGCAACAAATAGAAGACAGATGATTGATAGATAGAGACACAGATATAGATAGATTGATTGATTGATTTAAAAATAATCATCAAATGGCACACAGATACACAGTAGCAAAAATTAAAGAGATTGGCAAAATTAATTGTTGATGAGGATTTGGCAAAACTAGAACTCACACACTGCTGGTGTAAGTATAAATTCGTACCACTAATTTTGAAAACTATTTGACAGTATATATTAAAGTCAAGCATATAGCCTACAAATTTCACTTCTAGATCTATATTCAGCAGAACACATGCATTTGAACCAAAAAGAATGTACCAGAGTATTCATAACATCTAAAAATGGCACCAATCCTTGTCAGTAGACAAAATAAATTAATGGTGGCATACTTGTTCCAGGAAATACCACACAGTTATGGAAATGGAGGAAGTACTGCTATATACAACAACACAAATAAGTTTCCAATCATAATCATAATGCTAAACAAAGTTACACTTGCTGAAGTAAACATTATATGATTCTATTTGCATAATGCTGATTTTGAAACACAGGCAAACTATTGTGCTAGAGATTATAAATTATAGTTGAGGAAGGGAGATGTTTTTGTTTAGCAGGGGTCTGATGACAACTTCTGGGGAGCTGGTTAGTCTTGGGAATGGCAGCCACACTGGATACATTGATTTTATCATTCTGTGGGCATAGTTTGTGCATTTTATGTATTAACATTATACTTCAATTAAAATTTGCTAAACAACAAAAATAAATTTAAAAGTTTAAATCTATTTATTTTTAAAAATCTAACTAAATTTAAATTTTAAATCTATTTAAAACTATTTATCTTTGAGAATGTTCATTTTCAAATAACGGTTTCCCAATGATTCCACTTTTACTAATTTGTCCCAAGGAAATAATGGTAACAGAATACAATGATTCCACTTTTGGTAACACATCCTAAGGAAGTAATTTTAATGGATATATTCCATGGTGTGCATTTCCTGTGTTTTGAATAGCTATCTCTGCTTATTGTATATTAATTGTCTTCTCAATGTTGTTTCTATGATAAATAATGCTGTGATAAACAGATGATACAGACATTTTTTCCTTTAGTTCAAATTATCTCCCAAAAATACACTACCACTGAAAAATGTTTATAAAGAGGACTTAAGATAAAATCTGGTGTTATAACATAAAGAAGAAAAAAAGCTGGAAATTAAATTACAGAGCAAGAATGCTTACAACTTTTCTCAAAGTTAATGAAGAAATAAAAGAAAAGTTAATGAAGAAAGATTGCAAGGAAACATACCAAAATTCCATAATTTTGATTGTCTCTGTTTAGAGTTATTATAAATAGATTTTTCTCTTATTTTTATTACTTGGATACTTTATGGTATATATATATATATATATATATATAT
Organism: Callospermophilus lateralis; assembly: GCF_048772815.1. Taxonomy (NCBI): domain Eukaryota; kingdom Metazoa; phylum Chordata; class Mammalia; order Rodentia; family Sciuridae; genus Callospermophilus; species Callospermophilus lateralis. The sequence goes on from NW_027513745.1 coordinate 108,267, forward strand.
ATATATATATATATATATATATATATTTTTGTAACAGTCAAAATGTAAAAACCTCATCATTAAAATGGGAAATTGTTATTTGTAAAAGAACCACCCAAGTTCTCACCCTGACTCTGCCTTTCCCCTCTACTGGGGGGTTTGACTTTGAGCTGGTGCTACATTGTTCATCAATGTCCCCCACAACACACATATTGTTTTGATTTTCATGTTTTAGAACTCGGCTAAAACACAGTAGCAGGGCCTATTGTAACTTCTGTTCAGTTCTTGAACTGACTCTCCCCAGTAAGGATATCCATCCAAGCCAATGTGAGAGACTATATTTCATGGCATGTGATTTTAAAGCAGAGTAGTGTGTGAACATATACACACAAATAGAACATTAGCTGATGGAACTTGCTGGAAATGTTTGTTGCATGTCATTTGAACCATGAAATAACTACTGAACCCAATTCTCCCTGATTCATCCATTAGTTCCTGGCATATGCCAAGATGCTACAGACACAAATTCACTTTCCTCACCCTCTAAGTGCTGGTTAGTACATTACTATTGCACAATTTACTTTGGGGAAACTTTTATATTTCTATGTATTTCAGAACTTTTAGTTAAAGCCTGGGGGTTAAGAAAACAATGTGCAAACCACACACACTCATTAAAAAAAAAAGTTTACTCATTATTGGCTGGAAACCTATTGGGAAACTACATTTAGAACTTTTTTTTCAGAGAATTTCCATGGAAAAAGCAAAATTAATCACTTTAATCATATAAAATTTCCTTATGAGTCATTTCATTCATTCCATTTCAGTGCCAATGTTGTGTAAGACACTATAGTGGGTTCTGGATATTAAAAAATAATAATAATAAAGAGATTTTCCCTGAACTCAATGAGCTCAGAGTCTGGAGCAGAGAACATAAGTCAACAGTAGGGTCAGGGCTATGATGGAAAACAACAGTGTTGGAGGATCTCCCAGGAGGGACACTGGATTAATTTTCTATTGTTGTGTAACAAATGACCCCAAACTTGTGGCTTACAACAACACATATTTATTATCTCACAATTTACATGGGTCAAGAGTTCAAGCATGGCTTCTACAGGCCACTGCTCAGGATCATACAAGGCTCCTAATTATTGGCCAGGCTTCCTTTCTTTCTGGAACTTGGTGTTCTCTTCTAGGCTTACACCAATGTTAGCAAAATTCACTTGTTGAGAATTAAGGTTCCCTTTCTTTTCTAGCTGTCCATGCAGGGCAATTGTCAGCTTCTATAGGCCCCTAAAGATCCCTGATATTTGGCCCTATCACAGGCCATCTCACAGCATGTCAGCCTACTTTTTAAATCCAAGTAGGAGAAAATTTGAATTCCATACCTTCTTTTAAGGGCTCACCTGATGAAGTCAGGCCCCCTAGGATAATCCCCCTTTGATTTACTCAAAGTCAACTTAATCACATCCACAAATTTCTTCACCTTTGCCATATATTATTAGAACACTTCATTCTGATTATATGATGTGTATACACCAGAGAGTAGAAAACTTAAAGGTATATTAGGTACTATCCCAAAACTGAACTTTCAGTGGCTGCCTAGAAGAAAAGACAATAGATCAATTAGTAAAGATGAGTATCGGAAAGGATGCAGAGAGGGAGAAGGGTGTTCTAGTTAAAGTTAACAAGTGCAAAGTCACAATAAAAAATATCATGGAAATTTTGAGAAAACAGTGGTTTTTGCATTTCTAACTAGTTGTTTGCTAGTAGATGAGGTTGAGTCTGTAGAAAGAAGAAAGTCAGCGATAGACATGGCCTCATCTTTGGATATATTGACTTTGTCTATGGAGCTCCCATGAACAAATGACCAGAAGAGATACCAGTCTGTAACTCAGAAAGAAAGGATTATTACAAAAATTTTAGGTTTGGGACTATCTGTTCAGAATCCATAATCAAGCCTTAGTAATGGATCAAATTAGCCTTGACATACATATGGAGAAGACATTCAAAGACTCAGATGTCAGAATAGCACTATTCAAAAGGAACACAGGGAGGCAAGACTGTGAATGAGACTGAAAGAAGCAGCTAGAAGAAGAAAAAATTATTTCTAGAAGAAAAAGGAGAGGACCTCTTGGAGGTGGGACCCAATGTCCAAAGCAGTCCAAATGTTGAGATAAAGACCCAAAACAATCTATCACCAGATTGCTGTTTAATTTGAAGTAAAGGAAAAAAAAAACAACACTGGGGTAGATGGAAGACTAGCTGAGCCATGGGAATGCTGTGAGTTTGGAAGTTTCTTTGAAGTAGTTCCATATGAAGAGAAGGAGAGAGAGTTGGGCAGTGCAGGGTGGAGTTTGGATTGAGCACCGAGCATAACTTGAGAAGATGCCATAATTCTTTGTGTGGTGAGTCACACTAAAATGTTACAGCTGGAACCGACTGTGCTTATAATCTGCACTATATTCATAACAGATGTCAATTAGAGTCTTTTCATTTGGAAAGCTCTCATGGATCGTGCAGGCCAGAGCTGAATCCTTCTTCAACACACTTTTACAACACGAGCTCTACCTCCCCTTCAGAGAGCTTTGATCACAGTGGCAATTTTCCATCAACTTTCATGACTAGTTTGAACTCCATGAAGGAAGATATTGGGTCTGGTCTACTCACCATTTTATCCCTAAAGCCTAGCACACTTCCTTGCACATATTGTCCATTCAATAAACACATGTCACATACAAAACTGAGCCCTTTCATTTTTGAGGTAAAGGAAATTGAAGCTCTAACATTAAATTACCTGTCATTGGTTACACTGTTATTAGGGGTAGGTTGAGTGAAGGCGTGTGGGTTCCTTTTCAGACTTTTTGAAAGAATGGTCACTTTTCACCTACAGTACCATTATGCGTCCTCTGAACAGGCTTTAAAAACATGAACAAACTCCTCCAGGATTTGTACCTCATGGCTGTTACCATCTCACCTCTTCATACATTTCTTTGATGACAGCAACACACTGTTTCCTCAATCCTTTGTTTAAATTATCATTTATCAAGTACTCACTCCATGCTAGACACAAAAAAGCTAAGGATATTATATTCATTTCCATTTTATTTTTCATAACAATTTCTTAAGTTGGTTGATATTACTTTTATTTATAAGGAGGATAACCAAGTCTCAGAGAAGTGAAGTAACTTACCAAAAGATTGAATGTTGGGACCAAGATACAAATGCAGGTCTGTCAGAACTCCAGAACTTAGGACCTTATCCACTATGTTCTGGTACTTCTTTGACTTTGCTCTTTAAGAGGTTTTTTTAACAACTCCACAATTCTTTCTCTACCAAATACACTAGCTTAGGGCAAATTCGTAACTTTGCAGAGAAACCAGTTAGCATGTTCAAGGTCCTGTGGGTTGCCATGAGAGAAAGGTATGGAAAGAAAAGTAATGTAAAGCACATTATAGAATTTAAATGTGTTTAGCATTAACTCATTTCAATAATATAAATTCTATGGAAATGAATAATTTGAAAATTATATAGATATGAATATACATATGCATTACAAATATATTAGTAATAGTATTCTTGGTAATGCCACATGGGTATAGACGGTTTGGGCTTCTCTAGATTAACAATTTTTTTAAGTGTTATCTGTTATACACTTTCTTCTCCTTCCAAAACAGCAACTACATTTAATATATTGCTCCTCATGTTTCCTAAGCAAACTACAATATCAAACATCACATATGGAAAGAAACAGAAGAAAACTCTCTAAACACAAACCTTTGTGTTTAAAATAGACATGGAAGTCAAACACCCTAATTTTATGGATTAAACTATCTGTGACTAAGACAATGCAACTCAGTCTTTTGGCAGAAGTATTGATTGAAGAGTTGGAAAAAAGGATTTCTGTTTCCTCCTCTAAAACTACTACTCCAGCAGCTGTGCAATGTAAGAGAGATTTCATCTCCACAAATCAAGTTCTACATCTGTTCAATGAAGCTATGAACATGAGCTCCCTTCTCCCTTGGATTCTGTAAATACAATGCAAGATGGGTTAAAGCAAATAGTGCCATCAGATTAGAAGAATTTTGTTAATTCAAGAACTCTCTCCAAGATTATATCTCCAAACTCATCCACATAGAAGTACTTCAGGTTTCCTCCAGTTAGTATTTAAAATTGAATTCATCATACTTTCATTAGACAAAAAAAAAAGAGTGCTCCTCAACTTGTAGTCCCTCTTGTAGTAAAGACAGTTGCCTCAGTTCAGACTATCAAGCTAGAAACCTGAGTCTTTTCACAGCTATTATTTCCTCCATTACTTTCACCTGATTGATGGCCATGTTCTGCTGATGTCATCTGAGTGGTGTGTCTAATTCCATGTGCCCTCTCCAATTCCACATTCACTTCCTTCAGGCAGGTATCTTCACCTGAAACCTGGAGAGTTACAAGTCAAATGTCCTCAGCTGCAAATCTTTCCCCATAATGCATATGGATTTATCCATCAGAAGGAAAAAAAATAGAAGGCATATCAGATGATTCATTGGTTATAAATACCCACATTTATAAATTGCCTCTTCATTGCTTACAGGATAAAAGCAAATTCCTTAGCTCGGAATTCAAGTAACTTACTAAAGGAGGACTCTATACAATCTCCTTAGATTGAGTAAAACCATTTCAGAATTCCACAGTTGATCTTATCTCATGTCTCACAGTGGTCAGAATTGCCTCTTTTGCCCAAGCTTGCAAAAGGGAATTCAACCCTCTTGATGGATTAAGACCAATCCAGAATTTTTCTGAGGTCTTTTTTGGAGCCAATTCTTAAGTAACCTCTTGTCTTTGTCTATGGTTCCTGGCACAGAGCTCCTAAACCCTTTGAATTTTCCTGAGTGATGGAGTTATAAGTAACCTGAACCGCCTAAGACAAAAGCCTTGAACTTTTGAAAGCATTTGGACTAAATTTAACTTCACTTTGGACTAAAATGAACTTCACTTCATCCTTTTCTTGCACTATCTCCAAAATAAAGTCAGGATATAAAATCTTTGTTATAATAACAGAACGATTCTCCAGGACAAGAAATGTGAAAAGACCCATAACACTTGCATATGCTAAATGTTTTTCCTGTGGCTTCAAATAAATAATCCATCTTTACATTATCTTCCTAACCTCTGTCTGGGAAATAAAAATGGTTCCTATTTGCAGTTTCCTATATTGGGAGCCCTTTATTGATAAGAACTATAGATAGCCTCCACCTCTTTCATCTGATCCCCATAGTAACTACCAGAAAGATCTGCCTACAGTAGATAAATTTCTGTTCAGAGACTGATTATAGCCAGTGGAACAGGGAAGGAAATGCCCCTTCATCTATTCTGGATTAGAGCAGAATAACAATGTACATTTTTATAAGATCAAACTGATCATAACCACAAGGCAATTTTGCAACTAAGAGGGGTATGGCTCATCAGCCAGTATTGCACAGAAATCAGCATGGTACCAGGCACAGGCTCAAGGACAAATTGTCTCCTCTCACTCTATGGGCATCAGTATTGCACAGAAATCAGCATGGTACCAGGCACAGGTTCAAGGACAAATTGTCTCCTCTCACTCTATGGGCATAGACTGGGAGGAGATGTTGCCTGGCCACTTGAAATGTCATCAGTAGAACCCACAGCCAGAGATTTAGAGTCATCAGCAGCAAATTGAACTACTGGTCTCAACTACAAAAAAATTGAGGACAATAGAAAATGGACTTTTACCATTGGTGTTAAAAGATTCCTACTTTCTACCAAAATCAGGAAAAGAGCAGAAAGTCCTACCTGCTTAGGAATCCAAATGAGAAATTTCATAGGCGTGAACTAAACCATTACCTCACATGCTACATTTCCAAGACAGAAACGTATAAAATTATTCTCTATTTTGCAAAATGGAGAAGAAAAGGGCTTTTCAGAAATTAGGAGTGATTTGACCTAACTACCTGCTAAGAAGTCACAAGGAAAACAGATCTCTTCATTCTGTCATGTCCTGGACCCCAGTGTTCTTCTGACCATGACCTGGCCATCTCTCTGCTCATTAAGTGCCCTGTTTATCATGGAGCAAGCCCTACTCAAGTCAAAGAAGAGCATTCATTCAGCTCCAGGAACACTGAATTGCACCATTAGTTTTCAGAGGCTGATGGCAGGTCAGAAGTTCCCTGCGCCTGTCTGAAATTGAAGAGACCTCTTGGATCCTTCCAACAGAGGAAAAATACCTTGACATTATGAAGCTTAAGAGTTCATCTGAGTTAAAGGGAATCACAGCTACGTAGAAACATTTACCCTGTACTTCATGGTTCTCTTAGAGGTTTTCTTTCTCCCTTTGGGACCTTGAAATATTCGGTCCATTATGTTGGTTTTTTTTTTTCATATCCCAGAGAACTAAAAATGCTAAAAGATAAAATATACAAGTTTTCCCATTGCCATAACCTATATACTTGAAAAACTATATAGGAGCTTATATATATGCTGAAGTGATTTGTGAGTGGCGATTAAGACAGTGTCATAGTGTAACAGTGGTCATCTCGTGCTTTGAATATAGCCCTTATTGCTCTGCCACTGAGGCTTATTTTAAAATACTTATGTTTTTTTATTTCTCTTCTCCACTCCCCCTCCCTAACCTGGGGTACACCTTTCTTCCCCACTCTAGGCCCAGTTATCTGTCCTTGGTGCCAAAAGAGCTAAGAAATAACTATCTCCCAAATTAACAAGTAAATTTCAATCTTCCTACAGGGAATACCTGGATCATAGCCTTTGAACTATCTCTTTCTTAAATCCTGTATTCTCCCTGATGGTGAGAATCACAGGTTCGGGGATAGAAGTGCCCTAGTTTCTCATTTACTAGCCTCAGTTCCTCTGCCCATTTATTCAATGGCTGACAAGAGCCTACTCTGCACTAGGCCCTCTTCTGGGTGTCAGAAAAAGAAATAAATAACTCAAGAAGACATGGAGGCAAATGGAGCAGATGGATCTCTAAAGAGATCCATGAAAGCGAGTGCAAAAAGAGAGCTAAACACAAGGTCATAGAGGCATGACGTACATGAACCCCTTTCCAGAATGGGGTTTGAAGAAGTCCTGCTGGAGTGGATGACGTCAGAGCTGAGAGGGGCAGGAGGAAAAAGCTGGGTAAAGTGGGTCAGGAGGGAGAAGAAACTTTTTGTATGTCCTCTCCAAGAGAGATGGCCTTGCATGTGTGACAGTGGGCAGTGGAGAAGTGAAGAACTTATCTCAAGAAAATCAACAAAAATATTAGTATTAATCTTACTTACCTACAGGGAGGAAAGATTTACAAGCTTTATTTTATCCTGCTTTTTCTTCATTTTCCAATTTTTCTAAAATGACTCTATAATGCTTTGACAATGAGAAAAGGCAGAAGCATCATGAATATGAAAATAATACATTTGTTTGCATGGTTTCTCGCTCCCATGACCCTCCCATCATCATCACAGGCCTGAGGAGATGACAGCAAAGGGTCCATCCGGGGCAGTTCTGAGCAAAAGGCCTTACCATATCCCTGCCAAAGATGGGCTGCCACATCTCTCCCACCTCACTGTACTGCTTGTCACAACAGCCTAAACAGCATTTCTCAATTTGTTTTGCTTAATGTTGCCATGGGTAAAGATGTCAATGTGGCACTCAAACCTCACTTTAATTTTTCAAGACTTGTTTTTATTTTTGGTTGGATTATCATTTTATTGTTTGTGTCCATCATCAGGATTGGTTTGCATTTTTAAAAAGATGCCTAAGGTGCTCGTCCTCCCTTGTGGGCAGAGAAATAATATCACTGGATGGTGAGCTCTCTGTTCCCATCAGATTCAACCTGAGAAGTTGCAAACCCAAAAGGACCTCGGGTGGAGCAAACTATAGGGAGTGTTGGGGTACCTAAATTCATAGGTGATAGTTATAGTTGGACATTGAACGTTTATCAAGTTTCAGGCACTGTGCTAAGGCATTCATTTGCATGGTTTTAATCAATTATTGCAAGACTCCTGTGAAGCAGATATTGTTCTTATTATCATCATCATTATCACTATTGTTTCTGTTTTTGCAGATGAGAAAACTGTACCACAGTGAGGCTAAGAAAGTTGCCAAAGACCCCAGACATAGTAAGTGGAAGAGTTACATCTGAATCTAAGGGTCTTCACTGCCATCCTAGGCTGGGATCTGTGGCCTAAAGACCATTCCATTTCCTCAATCACACTTCCTGAGTCCCCGTGGTGTGCAGAGTGGTGGTTCTTCTCTCCCTTTACAATTTCTCATTTTGATCATTCCTTTCCATCCCCACCATCTCGGCTGCTTTCTTCCTCTCTCACCTGGATTATTTCAGTAATATCCTCACTGGAGTTCAAGCCTCTGGACTGACCCTTCAAATTACAAGACAGGAATTTTTTTCCAAAATAGAGAACTGATCAAATCCTTCCTCCACTTAAAACCCCTCAGCAGCTCCCCTCACTTTCAGAGTCAAGTTTAGGATCTTCTTAACCAAGTAGACAAGGCCCTTCATGATGTAGTTCCTGCTTTGCTCTCTAACTCATCTCCCATCACTCTCCAATTCCACACCACATACACTGTCTCTCTCTCTCATACACACACACACACATTCACACACAAATGCACACTCTCCTCATCAGCCTTCCTGAACTATTTATAGTTCTCCCCAGGTGGGCCATCAGTAGCTCCATCTCATATGCTTCTCCTGCCCCTGAATGCTCTTTTACCACTGCTTCATCTGGTCAAATCCTACTACACATTTGAAGCTCAAGCATCACTTCCTTTAGAATTTAAGATATGGAAGCTCCTTCTCTTGCTTTATCTTTCATAGTGCTCATCGCCCAGTTCTATAATAAATGATCTACTATCTCTCTTCCTCATTAGGCTGAGATATTAACAATAAATACAGCAATACCTTATTTAATTTTGTATTTTCAGCCCCTCTGATAGCAACCAGTTCAGTAAATATCTGTACAGGTAATAAATTGTTTGAGGAGAACTTCTAGTTCCCCAGCCTTGGGTTCCCACACAGAGGAAGTTTCACTAGAGTAAATCTCCCCCAGTTTTTATGGAAGAAAAAACTGAGCATGCCCTGCTCAGAGCCTCCTGGGTTTTTTTCTTGGAGTGGGTTGGCCCTCAGCAATCTTGCCTTCCAGCTTACTTGTGCTCCACTGTGCAGTAAGGAGCCTACTCTTTGGGGAAGCCTATGATGGCTCAGCCATCAAAAATTTTTTTCTTCCTTCTTTCTTTTTTTACCAGATTTATTGAGGTATAAATTCTATGCAAAAAAATGTACTACTAATGCATACAATTTGATGAGTTTGAACATGCATATAACTGAGAAACCATCACCATAAAGCAAAGTACTAACATATCCACCACTTTCAAATTTTACCCCATACCCCTTTTTGGGGGAGTTATTATTTGTTTTTGTGGTAAGAACACTTGAAATGAGATCTACCCTCTTAACAGATTTTTAAGTGCAGGTACAGTACTTTATTCAAAAATAGAGAATTGAGGCACTATGTTGTACAGAAGATCTCTAGAACCTATTCTTCCATAACTGAAATTCTATACCCATTGAACAATATCTCTCATTTCTCCCTCCCTAAACCCCTGGCAATCACCTTTCTATTCAGTGTTTCTATATATCTGATTATTTCTATGTGTTTGATTATTTTAGATACCTAACATAAATGGGATGGCATAGTATTTGTCTTTGTGTAACTGGCTTTACTCACCATTAGAGTGAAGACACTTTGTTTAGGCTCAAATCTATGGTCTCCTATCTGTCTTTTCAGGAGGAAAAGGAATATTTTCATCTTCATTTTTCTGGCTCCAAAGTCTACCTCTTCATGGATTCCAAACTCATAAGAGGAAGAAAGATGTGATTTATTGACTCCACAAAACCCAAATGAAATGTTTAATGAAGTAATAAATTAATTACTGAGACAGAGTCCCAAGCTTCAAGAAATTCCCAATCAAATCAAAGCAATGAGAGTGAGAAGCCAGATAGTTTAACTAGTGAGCAGAAGGAGCACTGGGAGATGACATGAACCACACATTTGCATCAAAAAGGATAAGTCATGTGTGGAAGGTGGTGGACAAATGAGTTGGAAGTCCGTGGAGTAAGAATGTGGGGATATAAGAAAAGGAGAGTGAAATTGCTTGGAGAGGGAGCCATTTGCTTGCATGGAATAGTGTAAATGTGCTTTAAAAAAAAATAAGTGTTTAGACAAATGAGGACTTTAATAAAGATGAAAATAACAACAAGCTCTATGGACACTGACACTGGGCCAGGACAGCTTCCCTGGCAGCTGCCAGCTCCACTACCCAGCATTGAGGTGTGGCCAAGTGAGAGCTGGGGATGGAGTCCCCACAGCCCCAATGTCTCTGTCAGCCTGTCTCACACACACACACACACACACACACACACACACACACACACACACCTGGAAAAAGAAACACAAAGAGCCTCACAAGAAATAGGGTGGTGTGCTGGAAAGGGCCCTGGGCCTGGATTCTAAACACTAGGTTCTCCACCAACATTCCACCTACCAGGGAAGGCCTTTCTGGGTCTGAATGCCTCCTGGAATGATCAAACATGCCTTTCAGGATCGTTGTGGATAGTGCATGGCTTCGTATAGAAAAAGGTTGCAGAAACTGTAAAATGCTTTAGACTATTTTCACCATAAAATCTAAGTTAAATATGAAGGACCCCTTCCTAGATGGCCAGCAGTGTGTTTCCACAGAATTGCTCCTCTGTTTTCCTTTGCTCAGTGGCTGGCTTTGTTCACAAGGGAGGCACGAATTTGAATATTTAGATTGAATATTTTCCGAGACTCTGATTCCCAAGCAAGAGTCATCACCTCTTACTTAAACAGCCAAGTAGAACCTCTTGCTGTAATAAGGAAGAGAGAGAGGTGGGGGTTTTATTTTGCTAAATAGATGAACAACTTCAAAATAAGCTTTGAATATAAAGACTCAAGCTCTAATGTATAACACACACATTCACACACAAACCTCTCTCTCTCTCTCTCTCTCTCTCTCTCTCTCTCTCACACACACACACACACACACACACACATACGCACACACACACACACACACATTCACATGCAAACTTTCCTTCAGTTCTCCTTCCTTGCAGAGTTAATTTTCTCAAATACAGAAGCAGATGGATACTATTCCACATAATAGTGCTATTGATGAGCCTGCTTAGGATCAGTACGGATCACTCCTCCCAAATATTCCATAAAGATATTTCACATATCTAATGTAAGAGCAGCAAGCTGATTTCTTAGTAAGAAGACACATCAGATGCCATTCCATAGATCTGATGATATCACACTCAGTTCTCACTAGCACTGCAGATCTCAGTGCAAATTGAATTTGTTCAAGTCAAGAGCCCTAGAGGGAATAGAAAGTTCATCGGTCCTACCTAAGGCATAGCACAAGGGACAGCACTAGTGAGACCTGGGAAAACTCCAATCTCTTAGAGGCCACTTTCTGAGTCATTTGCTTTTTCAAAGTGTCTTATTGTTATGAAGCAGTTGCAATAAGAATGGGCCTCCTAGATGTCTGGGCCACCAGGCAGGGTCTTTGAGGTGAAATGTCAGAAAGCACCCAGAAAGTCTCCAGAATCCAAAGTCCATTCTGTAATGTCACTTATAACAAGAAAACATGCATCATCTCACTATTTACTAGATAAAGATAAGTGACATTATCCTTGACAGAGTGTCTCAGACTTCACCAATTTTATCATCTTTCTGCTCTGAACAGATTCCATGAATAACAGAGTAGTGTCACAGAGAATCAGAGCTAAAAACATCTACAAGAAAACAAAGATTGGTGAGAAAAAAATCTATCTTTGGGATGATCAGAACATTACATATGGAACACAATCCGAGTCAGATTCTTCCACTCATTAACTGCCTCCTTCTTAAGACTACATAATATTAAAGATTACATAATATTAGGAATTTCTGAAGGAATGACTGTTAAGATTTGGATATGAGGTGTCCCCCAGAAGTTCATGTGTGTGACAACGCAAGAAGGTTTAGAGGAGAAACAATTGGATCATAAAAGCCTTAATCCAATCATTGAATTAACCCCCTGATGGGGATTAACTGAGTGGTAACTGAAGTCAGGTAGGGTATGGCTGGAGGAGCTGGGTCCCTGGGGACATGGCCTTGAATTATATATTTTGTATCTGGAGAGTGAAGTCTGTCTCTCTGCTTTCTGATCATCATTGAGCCACTTCCCTTTGCCACACTCTTCCACTATGATGTTCTGCCTCATCACTAGCCCCAAGGAATGGAGCCAGCCTTCTATCAACTAAGACCTCTGAAACCATGAACCCTCAAATAAACTTTTCCTCCCCTGTGCTCATCAGATCATTTAGTCACAGCAGCAGAAAAAGCTGACTAAAACAATGACTGAGCATATTGGTACACTTAAACGCCCTTAAAATTGATTTCCTCTGGCAGATCAAGAAGCAAAATTTTCCCACAACCATATGTGCTTATAGACTGAATGTCCACTAATTGGAGACACTGCTATATGCCTGGAATGTATATGAGTTCTGTGATTTTCAGCACTATATGGAACAATAGTAGTCACCACTTACAGAAGAACCTATGCTCAAGATTTCAGTTTTTTCCATTTTGATGATAAAAAGAATTCCTTGAATATTTTTGGCTTTGTTTTTATTAGTGCATTCTAGTTATGCATAATAGCTGGGTTACTTCTGACATAATCATACTTGTAGGGAATACAGTTTGCTCTGCTTCAGTCTGCAGTGCTTTCTCTCTTCCTTTCTTCCTCCAACTTCCTATTTTCCTTGCTCTACTTGGTCCATCTTTCTTACATTTTTTATAGTTTTTTTTTAAATTAGTGCTTTATAGATATACATAAAGGTGAGATTCAGTGTGGTATATTCATATAGGCACATAGTACAGTTTGGTCAATTTCACTCTACCCTTCCTCCCTTTTCCCTGCCCTTCCTCCTCTACCCTCAATCTCTTTCTTTTACTCCATTGATCTTCCTTCTATGTTCATGGGGTCCCCCCTTTTTCCCCTTATTCTGGGCTAGCTTTCTCATATGAGAGGAAATATTGGACCATTGACTTTTTTGAGTCTGGCTTATTTCATTGAGCATGATGTTCTCCAGTTCCATGTATTTACCTGCAAATGTCATAATTTCAACTTTAATAATAATTATTAAAGTAAATTTAATAATAAATGTAATAATTTCCTTCCAAAATAATCAAAGCCGTGTACAGTAGGGTTTCTTAACCTCAATATTATTTACATTTTGAATTACATGATTCTTTTTGTGAGAGGGTGGTCCTCTGCCTTGGAGGATATTTAGCAGATGCCAGCCGTGCCCTCACCACAGTTGTAACAACCAAAAAAAAAAAAACACAAAAAACTCCAGTCATTGCCAAATGTTCTCTGAAGGACAAAATTTCCCCCTGATTCAGAGCCACTGCTATAGAATGATTTTTAAATGTTAAGATTTTTAAATGTTAAGAATAATTTACCAGTGACTCAGGAGGCTGAGGCAGGAGGATCACAAGGCCAGCATCAGCAATTTAGTGAAGACCCAAGTAACTTAGTGAGACTCTGTCTCAAAATAAAAAATAAAAAGTGCTAGGGATGTGGCTCAGTGACTAAGTGCCCTGGGTTCAATCTCTGATACTAAAAAAAAAATGTTCCTCAAGTATAAGCTTGAAATAGTGGTTAGAGTAAATTATTGGATTCTCTGTATATATTATCAGTAAGAATTGTACCTTTGAAAAAGTTTAAAAGTTAAGTATATTTAATGATGCCTAACATATTTTATTGGCTGTATTTAACAAAAGGCACTATGCTGCAGTTGTTTTTGACAAGCATGAAAACATCACAGCATGAGACTGCAAAATGAATTATGGAGAGAAATTACAAGTGATCCATCTCTCAATGAATTATCCACCTCAATAGCCCGCAGACCTCAGCTACCAATTAACACCTACTTTATTACATGTTGGGATGTACTTAATAACTTTCATGTGTTTATGCACTATTACCTTGACTGATGCCTCTTGTACAATTAGGCATAATTGGCATATCCATATGCAAAAGTTAAAAGGAGTAACCCTCTTAAAACTAATGAGCATTTCTGTATCCAGCTGCTAAATGAGACAAAGTTAGCATTTTTCACTTTTGGGCAGGATTTTATCATGCAGTTTCTCATTGTTGATATTACCTTGTTACATAACTTTAGTTTGGGGGGTTGTATGCTGGACTGCTAGAGAATAAGAGTTTTCCAAAGTTAAATTAGCTATAATTATCCCAGCTTTTGTTTCCGAATTCTTAGCCTGGGCAATATGTATTCCTCGATAAGGAACAAAAATAAAAGTTACTTTGGGTTATGTGTGCTCAGTGCATAATTATATAAAAGGGGTATTTTAGTGAGCATATGTCATTTCACCGAGAAAACTTGGCTCAGAGATACTGTATTGAAAGCTTGCCATGGCACTAATTTTCTTTCTGTCTCAGTTCTTTTTATCTCTTTTTCCATGCACAATTTTCTGACTAGATACTGACAGAATGTAAAGTATTTTGGCATATTTATTCAAACAAGCCTGTTAAAGTTATCTGCTCAAGCTAAACTAAGAACTTGATTTTTTCAGAAGTTGGGTGATGGGGTGAGGTCAAGGAAGAGATTTTGAATTTAGGAGAAGTGGGAAGAGATGTCTTCTAACCTGCCCATGTTCATGTGAAGCACACTTAGTTGTAACAGAAATTCATATAAAATTGCATACTTACAGACCATACATATGTTTGCATCCTATTTGATAAATGTCTTATACATAATTTGTTCACCAGTATAATGATTGTATAAATTTTATATAGACTTATCCAACTCTACAATGCACAAGAGTCTTATATTACATAATTCATATTGATGTTATTACAAAAATGAGTTTAAATATGCTGATATCACATTAATTGAATCACTTCGTCATTCACTTATGAAATTTTTTTATTTTGTTCAATTAAAAATATTTTATCATGATTATATACTTAAAACACAGTGGCTTCTATCCCAGTACTTTACACAGAATGGAGATATGCTCCATGGGATATAGCTTTTACTCCAATTCACCACTTATTAGGTGCTTTTATATTCTAGGCATTGCTCCTGTTACCAATGCATCAAGGTCTGAGTTGACAACACCATCTTTGAGGTTTCTGTCTCAAAACTGTTCTGCTGACTCTCAATTGGATACCTATAGACACACACTCAACCAGTTGATGCATGCCATATTCATTTCTTCCAACTTGTTTGGAAGGGATTTAACACTCCAATGAGAAACTGCAATTGGTTCAAGAATTCTCACTTTTGTTTTACATGACACTTCAAAGGATCTATAGAGGAATTAATCCACAGTTTAGATAAACTTAGTAATTTATCCTTCAATTAGCTTTCTTTCCATTTTTTCACTGTTAGAAATTCCTATCGCGAATTTGTTGGGGCCACTCATTCCTGTTTCCTCCTGGAAACACACACACACACACACACACACACACAAACACACACTTCATTTTAGCTCTAGTTTTAATGGGGACCAACTTTGAATCTTGAATGGTAAGTGCTCTAGAAAGCAGTGCTTTGGTAATATTGAACCACTATAAATCTCGTAAGACTGGTGGTAAATGGAGTGATGGTAGACAGTGCTTGGCTTAAAAAAGCATCATGGAATTGTCACATAGTAGAATGGAATAAGATAAAGTAGGAAGTTGAATCATTAGCTTATACAGGATAGCTATATTTAAACCATATCTGGGCAATTAAATTATAAATGATATCAAGTTGACTGGTAGCTTTAGAGGCCTTGAGAAATGAATATGACATGTTCAGAGTTAGGCAACTGTCAACTCAAGGCATAACACAAGAGTTAGAATGACTCTCTGCACATATTTAAATAGACACCTAATGCCAATATCCACAGGGTGTTTGTGCTGAATATCAAACTCAGGGCTGAGCCCAAACTACTTAAGCTACAATGTTCAGTAAATGCAAACCCTCAAAAAAATCTGTGATAATATCTTTAGTATTATGGGAGGAACCAATTGATATCCTCAGACTCGAGAAGGGGAACTTTGAATTTATCAGCATAAGTAAATTGAATGCTCTACTCTTCTCCTAAACCCCTCAGCCAGAAGAAGTGGCAGCTTTCTTGTAAGTAGTGGCCTTGAGATATGGTCAATATTTCCCAATTTATATATCTAAATTGGGATATCTGATCAAAATATTGGCCAAAGCCTCCCTCACTGCATCCATGATGATAACTATGGTCAACACAATCCAAGAAAAGAAACACAATGCACATTGTAGGAGAAAATAGTGTATACATCTCTCCCCCATATTTTGAGCTATCTGATTATTTACTGGAAGAAAGCAGAGTATACTATGTTAGAATGAGTCTGAGAGTATTTGATAGTGAGGCTGAATGTAAGGCTGCATAGGAAATGGACAAAAGTGAACAGAAGGTTGATAGCAGGTGCCACAGTGAAAAACCATGCTTTCTCACTGAGTTTTCTAATGTAGTTGAGGTCTCATTTATTGAAAGCAAGGCAGGGTCCCCTTTAGGATGTACTCCACACTACCACTGCTTATACACTTAATATATAATATCCCATCACTTTGCCATAGGTACCTTAACCAGAAAGGTCCTTATCAGACCTTTGGGTGCTTACCAAAAAATTTGTACTCTAGAGAGAGATATATATCCACCATTAGCAATTGTTGTTGGTAAGGCCTCTGAATCAATATTGATACCAGTGCTCTAGTAGAGGTATCATGGAACCTAGAATGTGGGTTTATGATCAATTCTAAATGGAGTACTGGCATAAATTAATCTTGCAAAAGGATCAGTGGTTTAATGACACATCTCAGATCTGAGTACATAATTGGGATATAGCACCTGGCAGAGACCTATTATTTGTGTCTCAGCCTATAGAGACAGAGTCAGTCCTCATTCCTGTTCTATGGGATTACTTTCCAAAGAACCATCTATATACATGCCCTCATTTCAGATTATGCTTTCAGAGAGGAATCTAGCTTAAACAATGCCTCAATGAACTATATAAACCAAGAGTCATTTCTAAATTTTCTAATAACTTCATGGGGAGAAAAGTTGTATTGCTTGCTTCTGAGCTTGACCTACCTGCTGGACACCTGTAATAGGAAACAATCATCATACAGGTGAACCCGCTTCTAAAGGAAGCCATCAGAGAACAAAGAAAATATGGAAACAAGCCAATTACTCATAAAGCCATTCGAGTCACACATACACCTTTCCTTAATTCATTAGTTAATTAGGTCAGTTTGTTACATTGTACACATAAGCAATTTTGATTTGTGTCTCTGCAGAAAATATACACCTATGAGAAACCCAGGCACTTATTCCTGAGTGGTCTGGGTCCCTAGTTACATGCACTCATTAGGATATGGTAATGTACTGTTAAAATTGGACATGAAAGTGCCAGTAGACATCCCAGTGTATCAAGTGTCAAAGAGTCTTCCATGTCCTGACAAGGAAGCACACTGTACTTTTTGGGGATCAGTGTCAATTACAATTGCTTATATGACAATTTATTTTTACTTTTCCTGCTGATCTGCTGCCATTAGAAGACAAAAGTGACCAAGTGCAGCTGCAATTTTTAAGGTGAGTGAAATTCGTGTTATATCTCCTGGTTAAGAGGAACACTCACCCAAGCTTGACCAGAAATGAAGGGGATTCTGAGAGACTGGATTCTTGATTTCAAGTCCTAGACAGTCCTAGGACAAATTAATCACATTATTCTTCATAAAGGTATTTCCTCCTTAGGAAGAAGGTGTTTGCTAGGTATGTTGGGAATCACCTGTCTTCATCCTGTAGATCCTAAACTCATATATTGGGATCTAGCTCTTGGCTTCACAATGCTATATAATGAGTGTTGGTTTAAAAATATTGGCCTATGCTGAGAGAATGTCAACTCTAGCTGGTTCCTCAGTGGTGACTTTCAGAGGCAAAAGTACTATGTAGCTTGTTCTCTAACCCTGGTGTGTTAGATCTTTTGAAGAGATTGGGGGTTAAGAGTCTTTTTATGAATTAAGCATGATGGGTGCACAAATGGACCTAAGCAGCCCAAGCAAAAGGACTATCCAGGTATTTCCTATTCCCTTCTTAATAGAACCCATGCAGGGATACACTCAGCCATTTCTGGTGTCTGCACATGTCTGAATGTGGACCAATGCATGACTCATCAGAGCAGGAGCCAGTGGGTAAATATCCTCCTTTTCTATTCCTTGTAATATAATGTAAATCTCATTCTACGTGACTTCTCATAAAATTCCTCATGGGATCCAGCCCCCTTTGACAGCGGTGATAAACTCGATGACCCACTATTAGATTTGTCTGCTCTTCTTCTCTCTTTCACTTTTCACTGATTTTCTGAATAGATTTCCAGTGCATCATCCTTGTTTTCGGCATGTAGGTGTGACGTTTGAGAGCTGGTTAGCCTAAAACCAACATCCTGATGCTTTGTGAAAGTCACAGTGATTGCTGCAAGCTCTAGAAATCTAACCCAAACTGGTTTATACACACAAAGTGACTCATTAGCCAAATGAGCTGATAAATCTAGGCAAGTGTGGATCCAGGGGCTTAGATCATTGTAATAGTCATAGGCTATGTCTCCTCTTCCTGCTCTGCTTCTTTTCCTTGGTGGCTTAACCATGAAGATTATTCCTGTGCATGATGGCCTACTTATAGCAAAATAGTCTCAAGTTCAGCAGAAAAAAGATACTCTTTCTCAGAAATTCTAACAAAAGATGTGGACTTAGATTTCTTTGTCTCCTTGTCTTAGATAGGTTGGGTTGTATTCTCCACCAAATAAAAATCCACACCTTGTTATGATCAATCTCAGTTACATTTCTAACCGTGGAGCTGAGTGGGAGACACCAGACCCTCATCTCAGCAATGTGGATTGAGTGGTAGGGGTGGTTCATTGAAAAATAAATAAATAAATAAGAAGCAATTGCCATTAACAGGAACTGATGTTGGGCAGAGAGAAACAAAGCTCTACTCCATGATTCAGGCCTCTCAGCTTTATGCCCCAGTCCATTTTCAAAAGAAAAACTTGTGCGCTTGTGTGCTCCCTGCCACCAGTTGCCACCTGAAACAGGGCACACCGCCCTTCTGCCAAGAACCCCTAGTTCTCCTACCCCTTTACAAGCCCACCATTAGCCCCTACATCTACCTCTGTTCACCAAGTGCTGAGATCTTCCCTGAGTGCTGCAACAGTCTCCACTGCTCTCTATGAGGTGCTCTACTTCTTCACAGGACGCTCACAGAGGAAAAATCACTCATTCATCGATGTCCCTTAACACTGCTTTTGTTTCATATGTGGCCATTCAAGCAGCAAGGGAGGCCTCCTGAGGTCATCGGAACCTCATGGATGCCTCTTGTCAACTACCAGGGAGGCACCATAATAAACAGAGAGGTAGGCTGAGGCAAGGTGGTGGCTCAATTCATCATGGAACTAATAGAACATATCCATGGAGTGATCAAAGAAAGATTCAGGGAAGAGAAAAAGGATGCATTGCTAAAAATATGTAGCAGAAATTTTTGTTTTTTATATTTAGGGCACTAGGCTGAGACTTGAAAATGGATTAGTTTTTCAGGATCTCGTGAAACATTTCTATCTTAAATCTCAAGGAGAGAAGCAGTCTCTGTCCACTCTGCTGCTTACAACCTATGCAATATGGAAAATTTAGACGTTCCTGCCTGATCGGGGACTTTTCTACCTATTTACAGCCAAAGGAACGAAAGAACACTGCTTCAGACACACTATTGAGTGGCCTATGGTTGAGGTCCGAGGCAGTGTGGAGCAAAGGGTTCCATGTCCAGGTGGCCTAATTAATTTCCTCCAAGGTCTTGAACTGCAACTTAAATTTTTTCCCATCACTTCATAAAGTGTCATCACTTTGTCACTCTGTGAATAAATGGAGAAAGCATATTTAGGTTAATGCTAAGGACTTATCTCACTGGAAAGGGGACTTAAGATTTCTGATTTATTTATGGTGAGTTCAGGAATGTCATTTCTAAAGTAAAAACAACTAGAAATTAGAGCATGATTCATGCATGGTCAGATAGACAAGGTGCTTTGGAGGCTTGACCTGAACCCCCAGCCCTCTTTCAGCTACAGTAAGAACCTGGATTCCCAAAACAACTAAAAGAGTACATTCTGATTGCTTCTTTTGCTCTATGTAGGACTTAATTAGATGGCTTTATCAGAAGAATTATACCCCCTTTATATCAAATTCCAAATAATCTGTTTCTTTGGAAACACTTATTCTCTTCAAACTGGATTATGTTGCAAATTGACATTAGATTTAAATAGGATCAAAAATATTCCCCCATGATTAAATATTTCTTGGCTAAATATTGCCTGTAGCTTACTTTCCAAATTCTGGCAACCTATATGAAAACTTTTATGATTTTGTTTTGACCTGATATAACCACCAAGAGTTACAATTATATTCTATTTCCCAAATATAACCTGTTTGTGGATACATTCTGATTTTGTAAATGTTTTAAGTTCTGTCTGAAATGACCTTCCCTGGCTGGTGTAATATAATAAAGATGTTACCTTTCTGGGAAGCCTTTCTAAATCTCAGCCCCTCCCTCCTCTGTGCCTCTCAAGAAAAGTACCCTTTTAAGATTATTATTATTATTATTATTATTATTATTATTATTATTATTATTATCACTATCAAACCTCAATTTTACCACCACGACTCATAGAAATGAATTGCAGAAATGGATACTTACAATGCATGAATAAATAAGTTATATCTTAGAGTTACATGTTGATAGTTTATAATGACTTGTTTGTCTTTTCTCTTTCCTCCTTCTTTTCATTTTTTTCTTCTTCATTTTCTCAAGTTATTTTCCACCTAATTTAACGAAGTTCACTTATTATGTGTGTGTAGTTTACTTTGTGTATATCCCTGTAAACAGGACACAATCTCTGACCTCATGATACAGCCATTTTAGCATCATGTGACTCTGTGTCTCATGGTGTATGTTCAAAAATGATTAGGATCATGCAGGAAAGTAAAACAGAGAAAACAGAGGGAGAAAGATTTTGAATAATGTGGTCAAGAATGTTTTCACTTGGACATATTTGAGCAAATTGCTAAAAAAAAAAGTAAAGGAGAAACCAATCTGGGAGATAGTAAAGGCCAGGAGCAAGAACATGCCCAATGTGCTGTAGAAAAGCCAGGCAGCCAGTAGGGCTGGAGGAGGTGGTGAGCATAGTCCCTGACATGACAGTGAGTTAGAGATGGCCTTATATTCTCATGGTAGAAATATGATATAATAATTAAATCAGTTAGCCACTACTATATGAGAGGCCTTCTGAGAACTGGCAGCTGAACACAGCAGCAATTTATTACTTCTCACGAATCTCCTAAGCTGAGCAGCTATGCCAGTCTAAACTAGGGTTGGCAAATATCAACTGGGCTTACTCATGAGTCTCAGTCAGCTGGCAAGATGTTAATGCCTGGGATATTTTGGATGGCACCTGCTAAGATAACTTGGCTGTAATCTGAGTCATCTTTCATCCTCAAGCAGTCTAGTTAGCTCACCTTTCTCCTCTTGGCTATCCAAGGAAAAAGGCAGAAGCATGCACAGCTTCCAGAAGGTGCACATTGTCATGTCTGTCATATTCTAGAGGCCAGCAAAATTCACAACACCAGCATAGACTTAGGGTGGGGAAATTGAACTCACTGCTTAATGGGACCTCTGCAAACTCATACTCCAAAGGACATGGATATACAGAGATGAGTGGAGAACTTGCACTATTTTAGCAATAAATCAACTTATCAATCATAGTTATTCACATTCTCTCACATAAATATATCCTTACCCACTCTCAAATAACCCTAAAGACTAATACAGTCATGGATCAGACTCAAAATCCAGCACTTTTTGATCGAATTCACATCTGAGTATGGTGTCTCTTAATGAAGAGCTATGAGTCCAAAACACAGGTTCCTCTATTCCATGCCCAATATAAACTCAGTGGGGAGCTGGGGCAAGGTGTGTACAATAGATGATAACACTGAGAAAGAACAAAAATGGAGGATGAGAAGATCTTAATTCACAGCAATTCCAAAATCACCAGCTGTTACCAGATACCTTGACTCTTGGGACTAAGAGTGTTGCTTCATCAGGCCCTATTCTCCCTGCAAGTGGTATGTATCCCATTGATACTCAGTGTTTTGGTACACATCCCACTTTTTTGGGCTGTGCCTTCTCAAATTAATTTCCTTATTCATCCTCTCTGGTCATTTATGAAGGTGGTATTTTATAATATAATATATACTTTGGGCAATGTTTTAAACCTACTTCCAACATATTGTAAATACCTTGGATGTGACAAGCTGCTATAGAAAACTTCCCTTAATATTCTTATAAAGGATTTTTTTCCCCAAAGTATTGTATAAATCCAGGCTTTCTAGAGGAACAAACATAACCAATAGAACACTGATAAATATATATGCAGAGAAATAATTTATTTTAGAATCATGATTCATATGATAATTGAGGCCAGAGATGCCCAAACCTGCTGGGTGGGCCAGCAGGCTGGAGATTCAGTAAAGAGCTGTTTATTCGCTCAAGTTCAAATGCCATCTGCCACTGCCACTTGCTTGGGTAGGTCAGTGTTTTGTTCTGTCAGCCTTCAAGTAATTGGGTGAGGCTTACTCACAGTATGGAGAGCAATCTGCTTTACTCAAAGATGCCTGATTTAAAGGTTAATCTCATCAAAAAGTTCCCCCCTAAAAACATTCAAAATAATGTTTACTACTTATGTGGATACCTTGGCCCACCCAAGTTGACATAAAATCAACATTTCAGGTGTTTATTAGATACATGTTAATTATTTAATAAGTTGTAACAAACAACCCTTCAGTCGTATCTTTGATTTAATCTTTGGCTCCCAGTCTTCATTAGACTTGGAGAATTTTTTCCCCAAGTACAATATTGAAAGAGGGCATACAGTTTTTTTGTTTGTTTTCAAAAGAATTTTTATCTCCTTTATGCTCCCTCTAAGCTCCACTTACAAATTCAATAATTCCTTTATTAGCTCATCTCTTTCTTTTATAATTAATATTTTTCATATTTTCATATTTTTCTTATATATTTTATATCCTTTCCTGAAATTTTTTATGACTCATGTCCATAAGATTATTAGATAAATTTTCTGTCTGCTAAGTTAGTGCAGATGATTGATTTGCCAATAGTTTCACTACTGTGCAACATAAGATGACATATTTCCCACCATGTATAGCAATTTTCTCATCATATTCCCAGCCCATATTTGTTGCTTGGACTCAAAGACATTACTAGGTATTTTATTTACTCATGGAGGAATCTCACAGAACACTACCATTTTCTATCTCAGTTAACTATTGCTGCATAAGAAAAAATCCTCAGATTCTAGTTTCAACACAAAAATAGTTTCTTATTACTTATGAATATGTAGGTTGGTTAGGAGGTCTTGCTGAATTATGTCAGGCTCAATTGACTTAATCTGATCTTCACCTATCTGTGATCTATAGTCAGGTGGTATGTAATTTGGGAGGTGTCAAAAATGCTCAAAGGGCAAATGGACTTTGTTCAAGTTTACTGCAACAGAGGAGAAAAGGAAGAGTTCAGTCTAAACTCAACTTTACTAAAGTGTGGGAGGAATTTTAAGCTCTGTGGTGAGTTAATGGAAAATACTGGAGGATGGTAAGGGGAAGTCACACATCAACTGTGTTTGCTAACTGGCTTTATTGAAAGGAGAAATAAACTGCTTACTCTTTATGACTCCAGGTACTTTTTGAGTAGGTGACAAGAAAGTTAGGCTACAAAGACTGGGAGCTAGGAGTTCAGTGTTCCCTGACAATTACTTTTCAAAGGTTTGGTTCTTATTTCCTTGAGGATGATATTCTTGGGTTTTAAAATTGGCAAGAGACTTTTTTTAAAAAAAGGTTCACATGTCAAAGTTACAGAAAAATAATTTAATTATCTATTTCCTGAAGAAGGTGCTAAAAGAAGGATAGTCAGGAACCTAGAACCAGAAAGAAACCTGTATAACCCTGAAGGAAATATTAAGGTTGCCTTGGTCTGGGGTAACAGGATTAGGATGATTTTGTCTGACATAACTTTGTTCTGCTCCAAGTCCCTCACTATCCAATAGACCAACTCAGACATGCCAAATTCAAGGGTCAGAGAGTTAAAGTGAGAACAGGAATGGCCTTCTGAGAACAAGGCTTGGAACTGGCATGCTGTTACTTCTGCTGCATTCTATTAACCAATTAGAGATAGAAGCATAATAAGGACAAAAGGTGGGCAATAAATTCCACCAGTCATGGTAGAGACAGGCAAGTTGCAAATCACTTTGCAAACATCATGATTGCATGGTGAGTCAGGAAATTGGGGTATTTTGGCACTAAGTTTATCCCAGTGATTCTCCTTGCACAACTATAACTTAAAATTACTTTAAAAACTTCCCTGATCCATAGCAAACCAGGACTTCTCTATAACCTGAAAAGATGGATTTTATAAAAGGAATATTCTGAAGCTTTCTTCTAACTGATGGTTAGAAAACAGTACTCCATGAAATATATATCATCAGTCACATATTAACTGAGCGTGAACTTCTAAAACCTGGGGTGTTCCCTATGCTCATAGCCAGCCTGTTTCACTCAGTGTTCATCACTCTGCTCAGAGTGCAGAGCATGCTGACTTGGCCACTTTTTTTAAGAGTGTCCACCTTTTCCCTTCGGTTTCTGTCTGTACTGTCTCCTTCTGTGTCAACCTTGTTAAATAGACTTCTTACAGGGTTGGGGACAAAGATGGACACGAGTGGAGATTTTTCAATGAGAGGTAATTCATGAGACTGATAGTCTAGAGTCATGCATGCATATTGGTGACTGAGTTTTTAGTAGTCATTTGCAACTCCCATAAATAAAGATGTTGGGATTTCGGTTTTCCAGGTTTAATTCTGGCTGTCTTTGGAATTTAGAACCTGTGTGCAATTTGCTACGGATCTTTTTTGATGTATTTCAGAAAATGTAGAATGATCTTAAACATATTTTTGTAGTGGGTCATATTGTATGTGTTGATGAATATGGAAGACCACTAAGGACTGCAGCTGTAGAAATCAGGGTGCTACCACCAGGGGACAGAATCAGGCTGAGGAAAAATCCAGGCACCAAAAATCAGAAGTAGACATGATTCTGATGAATTAATGGAAGCAGTGGATACGGCACTTTCCAGATGAATAATTTTAACTTCTTTTTTTCCCCCAGAAAGAGAAATTTTGTAGTTTTGTTTACACTGAGCAAAAGACTTAGAGAGTTCTAAATAAAAGGTAAATCAAAAGAACACCAATATTTATTACAAAACATCCAAAATCACTGTTCTTCTGCTTTGTCTTGTTTAGAAACATTAAAGTGCCTTAGAAACTAGCAAGAGATGCATTTTTCAATAGCAAAACATCATTTATTTAACATGCACTACTGGTTTATTGTTTCTTTTATCAGGGTAATTTCACTTAATGCTGCTTTCAAGAGAGCAGCTACCTCCACTTTCTTTCTTCCTCTCATCCCTTCCATACATACCTTCACCAATCAATTACTCACACTGCCTGATTATTGCCCACCCCCTTCACTTCCTCATTATTTTCCATCTCACAAAGAGAATCTTCTAACGCTGAACTGGGTAAATGATAGGTGATCTAGAAAATTATCTTCTTAGAGGGTTTGAATTATTTTTTATGACTGCTGGGTGACAATTTCTATTACTCATCCCACACCAAAACAAAAGGCAGTGATTTTCCTGCTTTCACATCTTAAATGAAAGTAACCTTTATTCATCAATTCTCCCCCCCCCCATGGTCATAACTTAGACTAATAAAAGTTGATGTCATGGGTGGAAGAGAGGTAATCTGAGTTTATAATGAGAATGATACTTTATCATTCCCAACAGATCTTGGGCTCTGGGTAGGCAGTAATTAAAGGAGGGTCTCAGGACTTGTGAGGACATAAATAAGCTTCCTTGGAAGAGATCTTTATTGAAGCTCAGTGAGGACAGAACTCAGAATGGTGACAAGAAAATGTTTCAGAGATGGTGCAAGTGGGAAACTGGAGGTCTCTGCTGAGGGCCAACTGTTCTCAAGTGTCCTCAGAGCACAGTGAATCCTGGAGGTGCTCTCATCACTATTACAGAGGGGCAGAGAGACTGAGAAAAGCTTCCAATTAAATGTGAACGGCTCTTATGTGGAAGAAAGGGTTCCGCCACTATCCTGGATATAAGGGCTGCCACTGAAGCACAGGGAATGAGCAAGCCAGGTACCTGGAAGAAAGTGATTCAGAGAATAGAAGGAGATTCTGACGAGGTAGATGTGGGGGGGGGGGGTAGAATGGAGACCAAAAAAAAACCCACAAAACAATTGCATCTGAAACTGCATCTCTTTGATCTCTTTGGGTCTGAACAAAGATTCTCCCTTGCAGTTTGAAGTTTCACAGTGTCCTTCAATATCCTGGTAAGGTCACTTCTTATTACAGAAATAGGATGTTAAGGAATGCATGAGAAGGCTTAAGAAGGAATGGGTTATTACCCCCTCTTTCTGTCTCTCACTTAAGACATTTAGGGAAAAAGGAGAGTAGAAAGGAGTGAATGAGATTGGTGGTGGAGAGAATGAATAAATGGAAGGAAGGAAGGAAGGGAGGGAGGGAGGGAGGAAGGGAGGGAAGGAGGGAGGAAGGGCGAGTTTGTCAAGAAGGGAGGAGCAGGGAGGACAGGAAGAAATCTTGGGACCTATGAATCAGTCCTGCAGCGATCTGACTTGCAGTCAGGTGTAATCAGGTTGAAATGAACATCACCTGTGTTGAGGGAGTAAGAGCAGAAGCCATGCTCTTATTTCAGTAATTTCAGTCTGGGAGATGGAGTTTAGCATGATCAGGAGAGAAAGGGAACTGCCAAGCTGGCCATCCTATTTAGTTTTTCTTAGGACTGGGAGATGATTTTGATCTGAAGTTTTCTTGTTTATCACAAGAATTGTGAGGTCCTTTTGTAATCTGTTAGTAGTGGTACCTTTTTTTTCTCTCTCACCCTTCATTCTCCATTCTGTTTTTCTAAATTAGTGCATCAAATCATGTGGCCTTGAGAGTATCATAAAGTTAGGCCACATGTCCCAGTTTGACACATGCTTATTTGGGCTGGGAAATAAAGAAGTTCTGGAGCAACTTCTGTGGATTTGGAGGACATCCTGACAGATCCAGGTTGTGCCACCCTACCTTGCATGTATAAATTCTATGACTCTGACAAGGTCCAGGATTTGTGCTATGGTTTGGATGTGGTTTGAGTGTGTTTCCCAAATATCATGAGTTAGATGCTTTATCCCATGTGGCTATGTGGAAGGTGACAGAACCTTTAAGAAGTATGTCCTAGTGGGAAGTAACTAAGTCACTGGGGGCATTTGATGTAGTTCTAATGGACCCCGGTTAGCTGTCATGAAAAGGTTGTTACCAAAGAGCAAGATTGACTCCTGCCCACTCTGGCTTCCTGTCTTGCCCTGCAAACTCTCCTTCTCCCATGTGCTCACAACGTTGTGATGCCACCTGCCAGGAGGCCTTAACTGGAGCTGAGCAGAGACCAGGAAAATTTCTTGAGCCTCCAAAACTGTGAGTTAAATAAATCTGTTTTCTTTATAAAGTTCTCATCCTCAGTTATTTTGTTAGAGCAATGGAAATGAATAATATAGTGAAGTTTCCTCATCTTTAAAATGTGAATAAATGTATTCCTTCTAGAATCATAAAAGAGAGTGAAACACAAAAGTGCCTAACATGATTGGCGATGTTTATAAAAAATCCTAAAGGAATAATGAATCCAAGTTTTAATACCTTACACTAAGGGAGAGCAAGATGCAGGATAGGGTCCTAAAAAGAGCTTTGGTTTGGGTGACAGGAAGTCTTCCGCTAAAATCCAAGCCTTCAATGTGCCAGCTCTTTGCATTAGATTTCCTGAACCTCTGTGTGTTCATTTGAAAATGGAATTAATAAAATCCACCCTGGGGCACCCATGAGAATTATTCCTGATGCTCAGAATGAGCAGCTTAATCATGAAAAGGATTATAGAAGTATGGAGAGATAATTAGTCCATCTTGTGTCTCATCTTGACTTAGGTTAGAAAGATTGGAGTCAAAATGTGTGGTGCTCATAAAGATCCCTGATCAGGAGCTGCAGAAATTGCTGTGAATTGTTAATTGAAGGTTAGAAAAACTCTTTAAAACTGAGATTAATGTCTAAAGGGTGAAGATGGTGAAAAACAGCATCAATTGGTCAGTGTTGAGAGCCAACACCCATTAATGTGATAATTTTTTATAAAAGGAAAAGCAAGCTTAAAAAAAGAAAGAACTAAATAATTGCTTTCATCAGTAGTGTTTGCCTCTGTCAGAATCAATCTGACTTATCCTGACTAAACATGCAGCCAGACTCCAGAACTTTCTAGATCTTGAAAAATGAAAAATTTCAAGAAACCAGGACATTGTTATTTACTCTCCCTCCCTCCTTCCCTCCCTCTCCCCCTCCCCCTCCCCCCCTCTCTCCCTTTTCTCTGTTACAGAATCTTTATCTCTGCAGAAGATGGGTCCCTGCAATTCTTAAATGCATATATTACAGTTCCTCCCATGAGCACATACTGTGCCCATCTTCTAAGTCTTCATTCAAAACACGAAGCAGATAAAAGCCAGCAATGACTCATCTACAACAGGTGCAAAGGATGCTTTGTCAGACAAAGCCAGAGGGTCAGTTTCATCCTATGGTCACAGAGACTGTTGGGAACAAGCACATACTACAAAATGGCAATAAGAAAGAGTTACTTAAAGGGACAAAAGCTAAATGTGGCCTTTGGCTTTCCACTTTACAGAGCAAACTTAGCATCTGGCAGGTTTTTTCACTTGTTGACTTTGTTGCAATCAGTTGACGGGGATGGATATAATGAAGACAAGAAATGCTCCAAGTCAGAAAGAAAAAAACATATAGTCATATTCACTGCCTTTCTGAAAGAGAGGGTGACAGACTTTTCTATTGTTCTTCCCAAATTTCAACTCCAATCAGGAAACATTTTATTTTTACTTTGGGTTAAGAATTTTCTTGGAGAACCAGAAAAGAGTTTTCCCACCACGTCCTGTTCAGATCAAGGAGTGTAGCTGGAGGCTGTGCACCAAATCCCATTCCTTGAATGTGAAGCCAGAATTAATCCAGTAATTATCTGCATTGAGAGTTAATCAACCACCTCCTAAGTAAAGAATAAATTTCATGGTATTTCCCACCTCATTAAGGAAAATTGCCTGCTGACATTCTCTGCCTATTCCCTCCCCAACTTGCACAGATAAACTCCTTTTTCATTTTAAAGAACCAACCTGTATGAATCTGAGACATATTCTTTTAGATTTTTGCATTGACAAATTTACAAAATGAGCTAGTTTAAGGTCCTGTAAAGCAGCATGCTGGGTACATGAAAAATAAATGTTCCCCACAGGGGATAAACTTACTTGGAATCATAGCAGTCAATTGTCCTCTTTAGCCACCTTAGCCAACCTCTCCATCTTTCCTCCACTTTAACTCCCCAGATGAGCTGCAATTAAGAATTATGTTAGTATGCAAATTGGTCTCTTGGGCACTGTATTGGATTCATAGTAACTGCCCATCATGTGTTGAGAAGGAATCTGAGGTTTTGTACTGACTGAATTTAGAAAGAATGCAGAGGTTAATATTATTGAATATTAACCAATAATATTAATATTACTGTTCTCGTAAAGTAGAAAAGAATAATACCAACATGTATGCCATTAGGTACCTCTGGCTGTATTGAAGGAAGCCTGAAGGAGATGTTCTTTTCTCCTTATTAACATAAAATCATATGGAATATGGTTACACTAAACATGTGAACCCATGTTCAACATTTATTAAACACCTTTCATATGCCAGACACAATCTCTCTCTCTCTCTCTCTCTCTCTCTCTCTCTCTCTCTCTCTCACTCTCTCTCTCTCTCTCCCTCTCTCTAGTAGTTACCCTATGAATAGAGTCTATTATTCACCCTTATAGATCAGAATCTAAGAAGTAATATGCCCAGCCACATGACTAGGGTATGGTGGAACACAGAATCTAGGCCTGCTAAGTCCAGTGGCCTTAACCCTTGAGCCGTGGTGTACCATATGAGGGTTCAGGGTGCAGGGTGTCAAGTAGGGACCCCATGTTGGTGCCATAATGAAATCCTTCACCCTGTCTCACAGCCAGCTTCATTCACATCCTTCACTGTATTTTACTTCCACAGAAACCATATAGATAGATAGCTATAATTATTCTTAAATTTGTACCTTTAGAATTGCTTGAAAGTAGTCCAAATCATAATGATTATAACCATAAATATCAGCAGCCATCTCAGTATCTCACTCCATAGTTAAAATATTGGCATTTGGAGATGAAAGCAATAGAATCTTGAAGCAAAGAAACTTGCAAGTCCCTATTAAATCCCAACAATGGCATATTACAATAAAAATATTAAAAAGGACAAATTAAAAACAATTTTGTTTGCAGTAGAGTTTTATGTTTGTGTATATCTGTCATCAAATGGTTTCAAATGCACTTCACTACAGGTAAACATTGTATTATGAACTCATTTGTGTTTATGATTAATTGTGAATCTCATTTCCCTTCTGTGAGTTATTTTTGCTTTATTTTAAAGTACGACAAATACATAAAAATTACAGGATTAGCAAAACCTTCCATTGGCCACACACATCCCCAAACAATTTGTACCTAGAGACTCTATTTCAGGTTTGTTTTCATCAAATTTCCATTTGGAAAAATAAATTTTCTTCTTATGATCAATACAGATGTCACTCTGTTCATTCTCAATCCATCGCCTGGGTGATTCATACATGGAAAGCCAATACTTTACACAAGGAGGCAAATGGCAATGTAAAGAAGCCATCCCAGTGTCACCAGCATATCTAGTGATAAAGCCAAAGCTGTGTAAGAGCAGGCCATCTGTGGGCCCCTCCACCTCAGTCCTGTTGGGAAGAGCCACAGCCAGGCTTTCTGATGCTGTGTGTGTGAGTTCAACCTACGATTGCCATGGGTGCTTCACCAGGTACTCAGAAAGCACCTGGGGAGGAAGCTTCTGTTGGCAGAAAAGGTGCTCATTTTCTGTACCAATTTTCTAGAGTCAGAGAGGCTTATGCATAAACAATGAGAGAAAAAGGGATGGGTCATCTTGCAAAATGAAAAGCTGCAGGTGTCCCTGCAAAACAAGCGGAAACAAGGAAAACAGCCAGGTGGTGCTGTGGAGGAGGTGAGGGCTCCTAGGAGCAGACCTAGGATCAAGTCTACTTCCCACCATTTGCTCACCATGAGGCTTTAGGCAGGTCGTTCAACATTGCAAAAACTATGTCTTCATCTGTAAAACAGAGACAATGGTCCAGATTGCTGTGCTGATGAAATGAGATGATGTCCTTAGCATTCTGGTCAAACATCTGTATCAAAGTAAACATTAGCAAAAGTCAGGCACCTGACTGCTTCTTTCCAGCACCTCCCAACAGAAACTAAGACTTTATTTGGGTCTCTAAGCCATCATTTCAGCAAAGATTTTGTGAACAGCTCCGTGAGGGAAAGATGGCCTCCTTTTTATTGATTACTAATGTGTGAGGACTAATAATTCCCCACTGTGTGCATGTTAAATAGAGTTGTCTAACTATTTCAGAGTCACCCTGCCTTCTAGTCATCTAGCTCCCTCTAATCATTTCATTTATCCTTTCCTCTGGGATATTATACTCTGCGTCCCTCCCACAATTAAATTTGAGAAATTATCCCTCTTCTATTCTCTGGCAATGTAATTTAATTGGGTAAATTTCTCATCCTGGTTCTAGAGGTAAGCACATGACTCCAGCCACTGCCAAGGAAAGTGTTAACTGTTGTTTCTTTGTTAAATAGAGTTTAAGATGAATCTTTTTTTTCCCCTTTAGAGATGGTGGGTTAGGGCCCTACTTTGAAAAATATTTGTCCAAAATGAGTCTAACACAAGACACAGAAAGGAAAAATACAAATCTTGGTGGCATGATTTGAGATCCCCTCCAGCTGTGACTGAAATGTGCAGCTTTTGTTCACATTGGCACAGATTGCTAAGGGCTAAGGGACACCTACTTAAACTGGGTTTGGAGAATATAGCTGGTCAGGGTTAGCCAGGAATGCAGGTGATGGGTACCCTGGAAAAGAAGTATTATTGCGACACTCTAGTAAGATAAGAGTATGCGGGTTTCAGCAGTGGAAGAAATTAAAGCCTGGAGCTGCAATTGGTAATGGGGCAAGGTTTCTTTGTTTATATATTTTTTTCTTCTTAACTTACCATCTGTAAATGAGAGAAGTAAATGGTGGAAAAGCTCCAAATGATGAGTACAGGTAATAAGAGCTATTTCTGAGGAAGGAACAATGAGTTATCTAGATGATAAAGCTGTTCACAGAAATAAAGTGGAACAAACTCTTAGTGGAGAAACAAATGAGAACAATGTTTACTACCAGCAGGAGGGCTCTAAATTCCTACCAGGTGCCAAAAGGCATATATCGCTTCATATGATGCTGCTTATACTGGCTTCTCATGAACTGAAGATTTTTTTCCCTGAAAGCATCTCCTTCTGTCTTTCCCCTCATGTAGTCTGTTTTTTTTTTTTATTTCTACCTTTTCCAAAATATTCTGATAAATTTTTCTGATGTAAGCCCAGTCCATAACATATACCTGTCATCTGCCTTCATGATTTTGCTGTTACTATTACCAAATAATATTCAGTAAATATTTATTGGATGATAAATGAATATTAAATGTGCATTAATTTCTTGCTTATTTATTCAATATGCAATTACTGAGCACAGGATCATAGAAAGAAAAGATGTTGGTCTTTGTCTTCTAGGAGCTCACACATTATTCTTTACCCATGTAGTATTTCCAGAGAGCAGGACTTATTTATTGTTTCCCCTATTGTCTGTATGTGTGTGCGTGCATGCATGTGCTCTAGAGCCATGAGATGAAATACAGAGAACATTAATACAGAATAGTAACTTAGGTCCATTTGATGCCTTGTAAAAAAGTAAAGGGATGATTTCCATTTGCAGTAGAGGCCTGGGAAAGATAGACTATGCAGTTACATGATTCCTCATGGTGTCTGCTATAATAATAATAATAATTTAGGGTCTTAAATAACAACAACAATAACAGGGTCCTAAATAATAATAATTTAGGATCCTAAATGTTATGATTTGCTGAGCATGCAGTGTCCCTTGTGTGGAGCTCAGGAAGCTCACTAAGGTGGAGGTTATTGCCAATGTGCAAGGTGGGAGGCACATATTCCTATATCCCCATGATGTGAGCAAATTGAATTATTATCACAGGATGGTTAACTGTGCAGAATAATATTAAGAATTGAAAGAGGGAATGAGTTTTGCTTTCATTGAAATGAATCTTTAATGCTGAAGTTTTAAATTTTTGCAGTATTAATAGATTTATCTGAATTGAAATTCATAAATCAAACTTGATCACTGCAGAATATTTTAACCATATGTGAGGTGGCGTTATGTGCTTATGCTATTTAAACACTAGAATTTCTCTGTTTCTGGTGAGTATTTTTTTTTTGGTTTTTGTATTTTTGTATTTTAGGAAAAGTATGTAGCAATAAAATAGAAGGCATGTTATGGGTTTTCAGTTCTACTTTATCAGCTACTAGGATTGGGTATTATGAAGAAGAGATATTTAATTTCTCTGTGCCTTTCTCATTGCATCTATAAAATGGGAATAAAACACCAGGATTATTGAGCTGAGAGCTTTTTTAGGACCCTTTGGGCACACTGTGATCATTCCTTCTGTCAAACATCCCTCCAAGTTGTTTTCCTTATATGCTGGGCCCCAAGTCACAGTCCTGTGTATCACCTTTTCTTATTGTACAATTGCTTGGGACAGGAGAGGACCTTATTCTCTATAATCACAGCACAAAGCAGGTGGTTAACTAATGTGCTTGGGAGGGGATGCAAAAATACTACACTTATTTAGTTTCTCCTTCAGTTGACACATCACATAGGAGAAAGCACATTTAAGTATATAGATATCAGATATACTAATCACAGGCAGTAGGTGTGGGCTGGAACACGACTTCAGCTTTATCAGTCCTTATTCTTTTTCTTCAACTGACTTTCTCTGTCCTTCAGTGTGAGAGCAGCCTGACCCCTTGGGCATTCTACAAAGTCATCAGGAACCTAAAACAGGGAGTACATTGAAAAAAACAAGGAAAGAGGAAACAGAACCAAAAGAAATAACTGTCTTGAAGGTGATGTGAAAGTCCCCAGCTTATTTCTCTGATTAGCTTCCTCTAGCAAACACGGACAGGGTCTTCTTTGTCTGGGAGAGAATTCCCTCCTATTCCAGTCTGCCCTCTACTCTGAAGAACAAGTGTTTCTTTTGCATCATGGATTCAACTCCACTGAACTTGTTTCAACCAAAGAAAAGGAGAGAAAGATTTTCTAATTTTGTTATTTTCATCAAACAATTTGATTTCTGTTACTTCCTTATTTTCTAAACTGCATTAACATTCTTGTGAAGTTGAAAATACAAACATCATGCAATTCCCCAGGTAGTCTGTTGGATGGTTAACCCCTGTCACATCACCCTTGAGGGTGATCACAGCCCATCTTCCTAGGAACAAACATTTTAAATTAAACATGAACTCAGGTTGGAACAGATAAGAAATCCACTTGCATTGTAAAAAAAAAAAAAAGACTTTCAAGCAAAGCCTTACACCAAGCCATTTTAGATGGCATGATCCTATTCTTCAGTAAATCCCAAGTTGAGTCTTATCTACAGTCTAATGTTTTGGAGTGATTTTAGTTAGAATACAA
Organism: Callospermophilus lateralis; assembly: GCF_048772815.1. Taxonomy (NCBI): domain Eukaryota; kingdom Metazoa; phylum Chordata; class Mammalia; order Rodentia; family Sciuridae; genus Callospermophilus; species Callospermophilus lateralis. The sequence continues at coordinate 143,292 of NW_027513745.1, forward strand.
TTTTACTTAAATTAAAACAACAACAACAACAAAAAAAAACATTTCTCTACCTTTTAAGAAGTAGATTAATGTCTGATGTTCTACTTTCAATGGCTTCATTTTCTCACTTAAACTTTTGTTTACTCTTTGATTTCCCAGACTTAATTCTTCACTATTCAGAAAAACTCAGATTTCCCATCTTAATGCCTTTGCTCATGGTGGCCCATCTGTAAAAAAATCCTTTCTCTGAGACGCAATTCCTCTTAGAAATATGTTCAGACTTTTCCCATTTTTTTCAGAAGTGGCTAACTTTCTTTTATTTCTTTCTCAAAAACTTCTGTATCACATCTCACAGGAATATTCATCATTCAACAAATAACTATAAAGTTCTCACTTTTGGCTAGCTACCATATTGGCCACCAGAAATACAAGTTTAAATAAGAATACAACTAGTCTGAATAAGTTCTCCCATGCACTTTTTCTAACTGCATTATACTTTTGAATAACGTGTATATGCATAATGTATATTAATGTGAATAGCAATATATAGTTGAATGAATACATATACATATCTATTTGTAAACACAGGATGCTGTAGAAAAATAAATATTTTAGAAACAGCAGAATCTAGGTTCTACTTAGACCTTTATTCCTGCTAATCTGTGATCTTCATAAACTACTTAACTTCCTTGAATTCCAATTTTCCCCTCTTAAATGGGGGTTAGTGATATTTGGGTCATGGTGGGCATTAAATGAAAAAGTGCACGCCAGCAGTTGACCTACGTGTAAAATAGAGGAGAAGTAGCAAAGATTCTGAAATCTTTAAGGTTCTAAGATGCTAAGATTTCTAAAATCAATGAATAAAATTCACTGTTTTGCCAAGACTGTTGTGATCTGACATAAATCCAGGTGTGACAGAACCCCATCTTTTTGCTTTGGTTCCCTTTTGATATGAGGATTGTTCTCCTTTCAGAATCAAGGTCAAGAACACTCATCCTCTCTGCTCCCCAGAATGTAGGCTTGGCAGTGACACTTATTTCAGGAGCACCTTCCTTTCTGTGCTGTGTCACACAGACATGCCTGGAGGGATGACAGCACAT